>NC_039496.1:8281300-8396827 GCF_003590095.1 Trichoplusia ni
GTGTGTGCAAGTCGATTCTGAAATCTCTGTTATTTGTTAAGTTTTTGAGATCAGAATGAAATTTAAAGTTTTAAGATAAAAAAAAGATAAAATAAGTTTCTAAATACATACATATTATCGATAAATTACACCCAGACACAACAAATGATCATGCTCATCACACAACATTTATCCTGGGCGGGAATCGAACCCACGACCTCCGGTATAGCAGTCAGGGTCACTAACCACTAGACCAACAAGCCCGACAAAATCTATTGAATATTCTCTATTTCTATAACCCACTAATATGGTAGCAGTTCCTTCACAAGTACCGTGCGTAATGCTCCACACGCTACAAACAGCTGCCGGTAGCGTCCACCTCAATTGTTGGTAAAAGTAAATTTATTTACCGCGACCACCGCAGCCACAATACTACACAACATTCCCACCCTGTATATAACCCGACCAACTTAATATATTGTTTATAATCAAATATAATTTAAACCGCTGTAGGGGAGCTGCGGACTTTTTTATTGACTCATCTTTACAATTAACATTGAACATTTTATTAAATTCGACCGTAATACTGCGGTGGCAAGCCACCGACTAATTATAATGACCAGCTGTTTCCGTGAATCAATAATATTGTTACAGTTTAACATATTCACTGCTACTCAATATTTTAATTTATTTTTGTTCGCCAGCTTTTGATGTATAATTATTAGCGTTGATGATTTTTAGTGAAATCATGTGATGCTACTTCTCATTTACACGTTTTTGTTTTCCACTACAGAATCCAATTCATCATATATATAAATCATTTTTCGCATCTCATAAAGCAACCTGCAAGTTTGTCTATGAAAAGTGCTCATATAGATAGATTCATTGGGAAATAACCGCTGAGTACGGAAGCTTCGTATCGTAGCGCTCTCGTAGCCCATAGTGCGCTACGGCGTAGCTGATATAAATGTTCAAACGGGAAGCTACAAAAGAGTTCGCTGCACCAACACGCGATTTCAAAGAAAACCTTCAGAACACTAATATTTCAGAGCGAGAGCCGCGCCACCTCACTTATCTTCGATTCTTGCTTTTTCTATAGTCATAAGCTCACAGGCAAAATTAGACTCTATTTACTTACTCGCCATAGTCCACATTGCTGTAGGGACCACTATGTTTGATTCTGTAGTCCAAAGTATCGACTTGAATTAAACCTTATGACAGTGTGTGCAGCGTTGAGTTCAGTTTGTTCAGTGAATGGTATCAATTTCTCACCTACACAATTCGGTATCGGCTCTTTTCACACGCCTTTGTTCCTAATGTTCATTACGTATTCTCTCTACTGATATCGAGGTTAGATATAAATTTTATAGGTTTTATTGTGGGGTCGTGTCTATTGTGCGTGGGGATTTGTTTTTCGGCTCTGTCGCGTTAAGTACAGAGGCTCAACTGAATGAATACTTTATACTGTGTTTATGTTTTCGCGAGCGATTTGAGCGAAGGCTTAGACGAGACCGAATTGATTTGCACGACTCACTGCCGAGCGCTTTGTTGTTGCCGCCATCGTGCGCTTTTTTGGTAAATTTTTATTTTCTTTGAAGTACAGTATTGACTGCTGAAAATGTGAACGTATTTCGTAAAACAAAAAATATACGCGATATTTTTTTTTATTATGCATATAAAAATTACTTATTTGTATGAATAATCATACATTAACTTTATTTATTGGTACAGGTAAACCTGAAAAAAAAATCAAGGAGACAAAAATATATTATAAATGCTCCACCTCAATCTGGTGCGTTCGGGTTGAGCTGGAGTTTGTAAATCCCAATCTTTATTTATACATCTTTTGTGAAAGTTTCAACTCATTAGCTATCACTATTGAGATACAACTTAGTAACAGACGGATAGTGAGCTTCTGTTTATGTCCTGTACTCGTATGTACGGTACCAAAAGACCTCATCCGTTAACTAGAAGCGATTGATCACAAAAATCTCTTGAATGCCAATAAACATAACATTACCATTTTATTGGGGACATCCTTATTTTCATGGTAAACATTCAAATAAGTGTTATTGAAAGGCTACAGAACTCAGCGCTGCTGAATAATCTGGTTGATGGTACAATCGTAAAAATAAATGCAATAAATAATAATTAATTTTTCGTAGACCTAATTTATAATGTGAATGCTGTTTCTGTTTGAATGACATTTCATGCACCAACTCGTAATGACTCAATACTAATTAATTAAGACGAAATAATCCACATTACTAAACTGCTTTCGTGGATAATTGGCAAGTGATCACAGCTCCGGTGAACCGCGCTCGAGTGAAGCCAACTCGAAAACCCTAACACCACACACAACCAGCGGCCGTTCATCATAACACATTACATATCAGGACAGAAACACCCTGTTACACTCTCATTGCTCGATTAGTGAAGGATTATTGTCGATTAATCTACGCCACCGCTCAATGGAACTGTAACAGATCAGTTGGCGCGTTCGATACGCGTGTGTATTGCGTACAATTTCTAACGAGATTACAATGCGGAACAATTATTGTACACTTATAAAGTGACAGTAAACATGTTCTCTGTGACTCCCGCACTTAGGAATTTAATAATTGTGTTTTAATAACATTCAGTTCTCATGCGCAAAGTCAACCGAACTCTGGACAAGCATTCCTGGACCACACAGTCGCTTTTCCTATGCGGAGTTCGAACCCCTATTTGGTTTGGCGTGGTTACCTGAACCACTTGGCTAACTGTGCTTTTAATATGCATTTTTAGTAAATAAGTATATCAATAATGTATAAAAAAATAATGTCACCATTAAGGAGTCAACATGTAAGTGTATGGAGTCTCCTTCTTATCTGATTGTATTTTATCAGAGATCAGATAAGGCAGTCACCACATTTGGGTGATCGCCTCACTTCGCAGGCGGTCTTTATTTTTTATCGCGCCATGCGTGAGCGTGGATTGAAAGCAAATTGTTAATTTACTTTATTTTACGCGACAGTGATCGTATCGACGTCGCGGGACATGTTAGTGCGACTTAACGATGTGTGCGTAGGTACTCATTCTATTTAGCATAAGTACTTGTTAAGAACATCCAAGGTCTTATGGTAACTAAGCGTTATATTTTGTTTATTATTGCGAGTACTAATAAAATGTTATTTTAGAGCTTTTAAATGCGTTTAAATAATTTACTTTATCTGCTCGAAAACCGTCAAGCTCTATGTTACTTTATCAATAGAGGTAAAAGGTAATCAAGGTCTAAATAATATGTTTTCCTATTTAGTTAGTGGAAGTTCGTTAATTACAGAACTGCCACAAACACACCATTTAAAATTTAATGCCAGCCATTAAGTAATTCAAAATTGACAAAGTGCTCATAATCCAAGTTGTAACTGAGAGCGTATATCCGGGCCGGTTCAATAACAAGTGACATCATAAAACCTCGCCCCTGAAGGCGGCGCAGTTTGTGGCACAACTTGGAGGCTTTACTGAACTTCCTAAATGGACTTTGGTGTTCCTGTTCCAGTGACACAGTACTTTACATCCAACGGCTTGAATTCGGGCTCGGCCCGAGGACGCCGCACCTCATGCGGCCTGCGGTCGCCGCGCGCCCTACAAATGGTTTGCTACAATTATTTTTAATTGTGTCGGAATAAGTTGTGTCGTTGGTCCTTTTAAATAGTGGTTCGTGGTTTAGATTAAACTGATGTCTTAAATTGTTTTATCATTAACATAAACTAAATTATTGTTTTTAGATTTATATTTGTCGCTTCCTTCAACTTCTGTAGAATCTGATATAATTTTTAGTAAAATCTGATACAAAGCCGGATTTTCCTTTTCATTGTTTCAACTACGTTCATTCCTAGAAAGTTTTTCTAACATGTTATAATAAGGCAAATACAATGAGCTTTGTTATTAATATCCTCGTATGATAATAACAGGAGTAACCTCAAGAGCGCTGAGAGCAATGTCCGTACACACTATTATATTCCCGCAGCACTTGAAAACAAAGAAACTTATCTGTCTTATAATACACGTCGCGCCGCCCGGCGCCGCCCGCCGCAAGCCGCGAGCGCTCGGCATTTCTTTCTAGAGGCTAATTTCCGTTGTCCTGTTAATTCTTACGAGTATTATAATAAAATATGATGTCTTTATATTGGTTTGTAAAATGAAAATTCTAGTTTATGCTATATGCTAAGGAGTTTGTTGCGCTGTTGTTTCTCCACAGCTAAAACGGAAGTAGTGAAGGATAAGAGATACCGGTGAAGTTTATTTGTTGTTTATCTGACGACTGAAAAGTACCACTCTATTTTTTTTTCGTTTTTAGGTTTTCTTGTGCTTTATTATTATAGTAAATTATACCTATTTTAAAACCTGAATTGAAGTTTATTCAGTAAGTACCATCTTTTGATATTGACTGAAACTTTATAATCTGCTTTTCACTGAGGACAACTGTATTACCCACAAACCGGTTTTATTCTTACGGAAACCTACTCTCAATAACGATTCAAACTTTTACTTGGTCCTTTTTCTGGTTCCAAAACGTCTTATATTACAAATTGGAACCCCATAAAGCTATATAATAAACTGGTATAAGTACGATTGTTCAATACATCTCGGTTACCGCACACCGTGCACCGGTACCGCAAGTCGTCGGTAACTAATCCACAAGTCAGTCTGTTCAGAATATAACATGTTTAGGCAGATCCAGATAACGCTATGCAGTGTTAAAGGGGCCAGGTGCAAGTCGAGCGGAGGCCGGGGGCGGGGAGGGGGTCTCCTGTGTAGAGGGAGGGGGGGCACGTAGAGGTCTGCGATTGAAACTCGATACTTGGTCGTCTAGAGCTGACGGCCAGGAGGTAAGCAACATGATGGGGCGAACACATGAAACAAAAGAGTACCGTTATCAAATAATATTCTATATGGGGTACTAATATACCTAACTTACAACCTAATACGCAATATTATTGCGGTTCTTAAAAGAGGCCAGCAAGAAAATTCGAAATTAAAAGAAGCAATATCTAAGTTGAGTACTACATGAGTACGTATCTGTGTTTTTATCACCACTCTAAAGGGAGTTCCCAAATAGTGAGCGTACATTCTTCATTATATATGATTGTGTTTTATACCTTTCAACCATCTTAGTTAAAAAAAAAAAAGTTTCTTTAAGTATTCTCTACAGACTCCGCTGGTTGTATGGCCCCAAGTAATCTGTGAAGGTGAGTCGCGCAGATATTAACCGCGGCTCTCCGACTTGCCACTGCGGAGTGTGACAGCGGCACCTCTCGCGAGCTGCGCCCGGTCAGCACTGCACACATCAATTATAACGACTAGTATCTAGAACTACACATTATTTATTGTTGAAGACTTTAGGTAGTGTTACTTATAGACAGATTCCCTTCCAGATATTGCCAAAAAACGACTCATATTTTTCTCCTTTGGGTCCATGAAAGCCTGAAACATTAGTTCTTTATGGCTATGTTTTCGCTGATATAATTAAGTATCTACCATCAAAATATAACGCAAAATCGAGGATAACGCCCGCTCTCGAATGGAGCAAACATCATATCTACATAGTTTATGATTGATAAAAATATTCACATTCAACAAGTGCAGCTATTATGTAACAATAACAAGCCTCTTCACTTTCCCCACGATGCGTCACAGCTCCTTAAACAAGTGAAGCGCGCGCTTTATGCAAACACCAATAACTTTGATTGATGACAATTGACGCGCGCTGCTTGACGTCCTGCGATAGTAAAGGGTAACCGACTGACTTTTTAATATATAATTCAAGATGTATGATGTCGGGCGCTGTCATTGTATCACAATATGTAGGAGCGCCCTGCGACGCCCCTCATGCCATGTGGTTGATAACAAGATGGTGAGCGAGAATGATGCGCCGACGAATTCTCTATAGTGATTTATCACATTTATTGCAAATTATTGTAGCTGATATCTTCAAACCACCGATTCTGTTTTCATTTAAAGTAAATCACAATGCTTTAGATCCTCTACCTCCTGTAATATGATGCCAATTACGATAGACTCTGCTCCATCTCAATTCAACGAATGTAGTACTAGTTCGAATTGAAATTCAAAGTAATAATAAAGTTGCAATTTGTGGTGCGGAGCAGTGGGTGCAGGTCTTTTCAATTCGCTGGCTTACTCGTGTGACGTCACGAGAAGGTTATTGATACCGTCCTATTTGCCTGTTCGGGGCTCGTTACCTAGCGATCACCGTTCATGTGTGACTTATAATTTTTATACGGAGCGATGTAGGCACGGCGCCGCGTTGCCATGGCGACGCCGAGGGGAGAAGTACTTTGTGTCAATGTTTATTACGTTATATTAAAAGGACATACGTCACGACCGATATTGAGAGGTGTGTACTATTTGTCGGAATATTAATGATGGGAGTTTTATGGATGATCATTACTGGTGACGATATTGTGTTTTCAACTACTGTTGGTTGGCTGACAACTACTATAGTTCTTTGAGAGGCAGGCAGTTTAATAGTTTCCGCTAATAATAGCCAGATTTCATATTTGACTAAGAAGAATGAATACTTTTATAAATTAAATCTTAAAAAGCCTCAAAGAATGATTAATGATCCAGGTCAGTTTTCTTTTCAAAAACATAGATTTGACAACCCTAGATCTTGTCCATTATTTCGTCCAAAATTAAAGGAGCAACACACAAAGGAATATACGGGGGGAGTGTGTCGAGAGCCCAAATCAAAGGTTTGCAGAAATTGACGCGAACCTTCGTCTAAGTCACGGACACCTCTCACCGAGAGCCGAGGGCGCGGTGCTGCTTAACATTATATAAAATAACGATACTGCCTCAAATAGTGTTGTACGAAACATGGCGGTCTCGTATACAAGTGGCTACAGCTATCTATACACAGGTGATACTAGTACATTATAAGTCCGAACGATAAAGAAATTGATTTTATCAATTGTGTTGACCAGACAGTTAACCTTTTCCTACTAAAAGTTCATAATAACATTATTGATACATTGAAAGTGTAAAAGTCTAGTATTAATGAGCTTTCAACCTGACATTTTTACTAAGGAAAATTTTAGTAAGGTATGTTCTGCAGTGGCCCGCGTGGTATTGTTCCGCACATTACTCTGTTCGATGCCAATTAAAAGTTGTGTCGCGGTATCGCTGCGATCATGCCAACATTATGCAATTAAGTAGCTCCGTCTGTCTGTACTGTAAATACTAGTCAGAGTTCTGATTAACTGTCAGATCCACTCGAAACTAGTTGTAACAGGATTAATTTAGTTAAAACTAGACCGAACTGAATGCCATTCACGTCGGCGCCGTGTTTGTGTTGCTAAATAATCTATTTTATGCTATCGGAAAAATACGTGAGCACACTAATTTATTATTATAAAAATTGTGTGATTTTTACTACTTTTTTGTAATCATTTGTAACCTGCAACAAACTGATAGGCAAAAGCGTCTTTACTGCAAATCTGAGAAAAGATGGATCTTAGACAATACCTCTTTGCGTCACTTCCAAGAAGCCATCGACTGAGAGAGGTGGAAGTACGAATCAGTCGCCTTTAACATTTCTATACTGCTAAATTAGTATCTTTTAAGTAAATTGCTCAAGGACTGTACCTACTAGATCAACAAACCCTCTCAAACGCGAAACGTAAAGAATCGCCATGAAATTCCCGATCCCTCACACACCGCTTAACAGAAGCGGGGTCACAATAGACAGGCAATTAATTAGCAGTAAGTTGGTGGTGCGGGATATAAAAAGGTGCGGACGTGTGGCGCGGCTCTAATTGAATAACTTGCGGCCGCGGACGCGTGACGCGCGTGCCACCTGCCCGCAGCCCGCCTGCTGCCTGCCCGATAGTCGAGGTGAAACAGGGACTTAGCTGATCTCTAAAATTTAGACAAAGAAACATCTAAGTTTCATTCTGACTGCAACGAATGTTATCACGCAACATGACAATTACAACATGGAAACAGAATTCAATGTCATTTATTTATTTTTAAATTTTCCTTTATCTTAAACATTAGATTTTCTAAACTCTTGAAAATACTCTGAATTATACTACTAATTACATTCATAAATATTACAAAAAAAGAAATATTACAACAGCAAAAAACGCCCACATTTTTTTCTATATGCTTGAATCAGACTAAAACTATATCGCACTTAGAAAACTTGCGCTGTTCTAAGCCTTCTTGAGAAGCCGTGCTTCACCGTCACATAAACACAAGCTACATGTTAGAAGACAAGCATTTTATATCTCGTGTTCAATGTCAGTGACGTCACAATTAAGATCAATGGCTCAGGAACATGGTCGGTAAGGCGTAGTGGTATGTACACCTACACGAGAAACGAATATTGCATATTATGTATAACGTGGGGAGCCGCCGCCGGATTAGTGAAACGAGGATAGTCTAAAATGGTTTTGTCAAGATAGAATTAAATTAATCTTGTCTGACTAATTTGTAAGCCATTTATTTCTTATCCTATTACACATGCTTAAAGAAATTCGGTTCGTAGCGAACTAAACTGCAATTCGAAAATCGCATGAAAACCAAATACCTGTTGAGTTTCCTAATATTTAGTATTCACTAAATCAAACCAAATGTTTACCGAGCAATTGCTTAGTTCAGTGTTATGAGCAGCACTCATGCAAGGGAAGTAATATTTCCTTTACTATCCTGCTCCATGTTAGTCTAAGACTTCTATAACACATTTATGTGGTAGAGATTGCAAAGTTCCGGAAAGGATAGCCGATTTATGAGGCGTGAAATGGAAAAAATAAGGTTATCAATATGTACGGGACCCGCCGCCGCGCGGGGTCCTACACAGGTACGATACACACGAGGATATACTGAGACCATGTATCATGCGGGACCTTGTAGCGTTATTGTTACTTACTGATACCTTACACGATGTTATTCCAACAAATTGCTATTTTGTGACAACAAATAGGTATTTAAGAACGAGCGAAGATTATCGATAGGATCTTTATATAGATTCTTATTCGTGATGTTAATTAATGTTTTATTTATAATCATAGTTATATTCTGGTAGAAGTATGATTACTGGCCTAGTATAAAGGATGCTGACAAAAAATAATAATTTTGTTTTACACGACTGTGCAAAATCTTTGACTTTTTGAATACGGAGTCGACTCACATGTATTGTAGCAGACGAAAATGCTATTTACAAAAACATCTTGTATCATAATTCCGCCACAATTCGAACAGTGTGGTCTCTCAAACTTTATCTATGATCTAACATAATATTCCAAAGTTACCATCATACCAGAGCAGTGATCAGTGCAGCCCCCCCCCCCACTCTCCTACCACAGTGTCCGCGCTACATGTGCCCAACTCCTAAGTATTCAAATTATATTAACTGTCTTTGTCTTTTTCTTCGGTTCCGAGAATCCAATCTACATATTTACATGGAAACTTCAATAAGTTGCATTTTGATGGGCCACCAACAGATGGCGCCTGCAGTTCCCCACGTAAAGTGTAATTATGTTGGCTTTTTATACGATACTCTCTAACAGTGTAGCGTATACACATATAAACATGTTTCTCCTGCATTGACTAACACAACAAGAGTTCAAATAATAAATTTGTTTAATTTTTTATACAGGATAATATCCGACTAACATTATAATAATAATGATTAATATTGGAACTAATTAAAAGTTATAAGTGTGGCGCTGCGAGCTCTCGTCACAATCGCTAACTAGGTGCACAACAAACCCGCGCATAATTCCATCGGAGCTGTATTCGGTAACAAGCGCGGCTCCGAACACATCCAGGTTCCCACATTACGTCTCCCCGCTGTATAAAATGGCAATAAATAAATGAAAACTTGTAAAGTACTCGCCAACTGTGGCTAAGTTCTCCAAACTTATTTAATAACTCGTCTGACCATTGAATACCGGTCGCCATGGAGACGACATCATTCATACTTAATTAAATTGTTTTAAAACAATTTATAAACAGGTAGCCTCGCGCCCGAACGGCGCCGGCTCTCTCCGCTTTATACAAAGGACTAAGGCTAGTCTGCACACTGTGCTAGCGGGGCACAGCCCGCGATCGAAGTAACACTATAGACGCCGATAAAAACTGAACTGTATTTTTCATCAGCGACTATGATACAAGTAAAGTGTGAATTTGAATGGAAATTAATACGAAAACAAAATAATGACGCTTGGTCACGGTTAGCCGCTGTCCGTTTGGTAAAAACGTGACTTCAAGCTCAGAATAACAACATGCAACTTGGATTGGGCAACAACCATTACCAATTGAACACTCTATTTCAAATAAAACAGTCAAAATTCATGGCAACCCCCTTCAAACCTGACTTGTTTGTTTATGCATGTAAATAATTGTCTCCAAACCGGCACACCGCAAACGATTATGACGAGTCTGTTAGGATCATTATAACAAGAAAGTGGAAGTGTGTTCGTGTGTTTGTTTGTTACTCAATTATGTGCCCTCGAGCCCCGACCGGGAACTATAGCCACTAGGGGAAACTTTACACAAAGAATATTAGCGACACGAACCTCACGAGACCTATTTACTGTTCGGTGGACTTCGCTAACTATTTATATACCTACCTCATCGAGAAAACCGAGCTGTTTTGTATATCGTTTTCAAATTTGCATTAAACTGTTAATTTGGAAATCTTTATAAACAACGTATAAACCATAATTCCGTATTTTCTTTCGTTATAGACTTTAATACCATTTGGAAAACAAAAACCTTTTACAAGGAATGAATACAGGAATAAACTAGTTCTAGTAGTAGATCTTCTCCGCACCATCTATATGATATCTATGTACCGTCTTTGTTGTTCCTCGTAACAATAAAACCTACAAAAAGCCTTTATTCTCCGTCCTATGAAATGTATACCATGAAAGAAAACCATTTTTTCGTAGAATCGAGCTCAAACTAAAATGCAAACCAATTTGATAAAAGTATCAAATCCTAGTAAAGTAAACGTGGAACCCAATCCAGCGAGTCTAAGGTAACATTTGATTTTCCATTTGCTTAAAAAGAAAAGGAAAAACGTAACTGGAGTACCGTAACGAACGATTTAAAAAATCGAGAACGTTTCGATTGTGATAAGGCTGGAGAAGGGAGATCGCTGAGCGCTGAGCTCTGCGAGCCCAATAAACAAGGGCCGCTCTCCAGCAATTCGATCAAATTAAACTGCAATTGTCACCTCGTAAAACTGTGTACTGTGACGTCACTACACAGGGACGCCAGAAGTCTACGCAAACGTCGAAGTCTATACATCGTAGAACAAAGTTGCAGTTTTAAATTAAATTACTCTTTCCTAAAGTATGTTTGTTTTGTCGAGTATTTAATAAAGTGATTAGTGTAATTATAAAATGATAGTATAATGATTACTGTGGTCAGAAATGAGACACAAAGCCGTTTAATTAAACTATAACAGCGACGGCTCATAAATCATAATGAGTGTTTACTAGCCTTATCGCTTCAGTTCATCCTGCATGAAACTTCTGCGTGTACCTGTGCAGTGCCGAGCGCTTTCTTTAAGCTGCTCGGCTGTCCGTCGAGCGTCGCCGAATTAATCATAATCCGATTTGTATTTCGCTCTTATTGCTTCCTCAGGCAGCAGCGTGTGTGACAAGCTTTAAATGAAAATTGTGAAGGATCCCAGTTTAAGTAGAGACGCGATTTCACTTGGTTAAATCAATTAAATTTCGCCTTTATTTCAAAAACAAGGAACGGATTAATTTTGTTTCACGTCCTTGTAACTAACTATGCTTTTATTACCAAGATATGCTATCGCAACAGTCTTACTTAATTTCTTTTCTAAAATCTACAAACAAAATGACCAAAATAAGCAATGCTCTTTTTTAAGTTTGCTTCTCTTTTTTAACTGTGCTTTTGTTCAAAAAAAATAGCATAGTGGTAATAATATGTTATACCCAGCAGTAACGCGCCAGTCGACGGCTGAGGCCGGCCGTGACCGCACGCCGAGCGCTGCGCCCTGTAATGCCACACATTGCTACTATGTTCTTATTACGACGGTCATCCTTAGGCGAATTCAAATAGTGTACTATAATAAAATAATTTTAACCTAACTTGATACAAATAAGCGTCTATTTCAGGAATGGAACTTAAATAAGAATCATGAAACAAATGTATCCACAATATAAATGAACAAAGACCGTTTAAAAGGAAATAATCTGCTAACAATTATACCAAGTTTAAATAGAAAATAGAGGGAAGACAAAGTGTAGGCCTGGGGCGGAGGCTTGTTCTAACGCACATAGTAATATCTCCCGCGGGCGTATTTAAATAAAGAAATTACTAACATTACTCGCTTTTAAGTAAGATAAATCCATTACAAGTGGTAATTATCTTTTAGTCCAGAATACAAAATGATAATATTAAGATATAAACACAGTTATAAATTATACTGAGCACTTAAGATTCCGAGTTTCAGCCGCTATTTGTTGTAAATGAATAATGAAATTGAACTAAACCGGGATGCCTTAAAAATAGCGCATCGCGGTGACGAGCTGTACAATTGGGAGTGGCAGAGTGTCGTATGTTGATGAGAACTTTGTAAGATATAGTTTTTGATGTACATACACCGTGATTTTTTAGTCGTCTTACAAAAGCAGCACAGTCCATGTATCCAATGACTAGAACACGTTCATGATAAAAAAAATAGGTATTTATGAGATTTAAATAAATTTAAAACGCAATTTTTATTCAATATTTTGATGCAATTCGTAGTTTTTTAGAAACACAGCTCTGTTGCGAGCGCGGTCCGAGCCCTGTAACAATGGTGAGGAGCGAGGGCGGCGGCGTTTTTAACATTTTTAAGAGTATTTTCAGCTTTCTCTTGTTTAATTTTTCTTCGTACTTATTATCTTAGTTTATGACAAAAAAATAATAATCGCGCCTACCTATTTTACGTTGGATACATGAACTGGGCTCCTTTTGTAAGACGACTAAAAAATCACCGTGTATATTATGCATTCATAATGTAATGTATAATTAATTTCTCTGATTGTATTGTCATAAACACTCAGGGCTGTGTTACTTCTAAACTTGAGGATGCTTATTGGGTTTTGTGTTTATTAGAATATCTAAAAGAACAACTATAAAGCTACCTACAAATATTGGAATGAAAATATAACTTTTTCTTCGAAATTCGATCAAACATTGACTTGAAGCGTGGAGTTGGAGCGCGTCTGTTGGAGATAGGAAGTTGGTACTGAAACAAAAACTACTTCGCAACGGAGTTTCTTTAAAATACGCGTTTAACAACGAACTCGAGCGATTCTGTTCGATCATTGTTAGTTCCTTGCAATCGGACGCTCCGACGTGATACAATGCTACTCGCAAACTATATTTAAACAGTATTCTTATCGACGTACTTGAATATAAATACATCATTATGAAATCTGTTAAACGTTTCTCTTCCAATTGTAAAACTCTACGTAATCGATTATTAACTGACAAATTTTCACAAACTAGAGTAGTTGGTGGAAGCTGTGACAGTCGCGCCGCGCCTGTCAACAAACACAAAGAAAGTGGCCTCGTGACCGGCATTAATGAGATATAAAGTTCCGAATCAAATAACTTTAAGGACAACTTTGGCCCATTACAGCCGAGAACTAGCACAAACAAAACAATAAAAATCAAGTGATGGTGTTAATGAATCCTAACACGACGTAAATCAAAGATAATAGATAAAGGAGAGATGTTCTCAGTAAATCTGTTAGTATTATAAACAGCAGCGCAGTGTGTGTGCGGCGGCAGCGGCGCGCGGCGGCGAACCTGCCCAACTTATTTAATAACTAGTGCTTAATCCCGCGGCGTCGCTCCTCCCTAAGCCCCGGGTTTTATTCCCCGCCTCTGTTCCCGCGACTTACTAAGATACGTTTTATTAATTAGTGCTGAATCGATAACACTCCAGCTATTTGTTGGGAAGGTTTTTAAACCAGTTTCATATTTTAACCTAATTAGCTTTTAAGTCGTCGCAATTGTAAATAATATTTAGGTTTTCAATTTATTCATTAAGTTGGGATAATGGAGGGACCAGCGCAGAGTTTCAGCGGAGACTAGGGATTAATGACGACCGGCAGTTGTTACTTAACTAACAGTCGATACCGGCGCAGGCGCGAGAAAAACCTAGTTGAGCAGGTAAGATGAAGATATGTAAACAAGTAACCAGGACTAAATTAGTTCAAATGTTTTAGGATATCCGAGCAAATTAAATTTCATATAAGCATGTCGCTGACTGGTTTTGTTATGGACATTTAAATACGATAAATGATTATTTGTTAAGATTATTTGTTAGAGGAGCTCGTGTCTAAGCTATAACCGCATAAGTGATTCGATCACAGGTTAAGCTATGCTTGACGCGGTTGGTCCGTAGATGGGTGACCATCTTTGTCATAACGAGTTCCTCCGTGTTTCGGAAGGCACGTTAAATTGTGGGTCCCGGCTGTTATTCCTACATCTTTGACAGTCGTTACAGGTAGTCAGAAGCTTGAAAAATCTGACATCCATTCTCACCAAGGGGTATCGTGTCGCCCAGGTAACTGGGTTGAGGAGGTCAGATAGGCAGTCGCTCCTTGTAAAACACTGGTACTTAGCTGAAACCGGTTGGACTGGTAGCCGACCCCAACATAGTTGGGAAAAGGCTAGGCCAATGATACGATTATTTGTTAAGAGCTGTATTGAAAAGTACCGCGTATATCTATCTGCTGGGCTGTTAGCTTGTCGGGGTCTCTTACCCTCCCGATTCGCTCCCAGCACTGCATGTTTTCACATTGACAGGCTGCAACAACAACAACAACAAATATCAACGACGCAATCTTGTGTCCATTGATGAAATTTTTTAATTTGAAAAAAATCCAAAAGATATTATCATATATATAAAGCTTTATAAGAACCTGCTGTTGGGTGCTAGACTTACGAGACGGTTTACGTCACTCAAAACATTTTCATAACAAATATCATAAATCTGTAACATACCAGCAAACAATCTTAATCTCAGCTCAACTCAATCGCAAATAAATCACGACATGACAATAACTCAGTCGTCAGAATAAGCCTCAATCATCTCGCAATTGTAAAACGATCGATGGAACTCGACAGAGTGTAAACAAACCTATAACTCTATCGGCAGGAGCCGCGCCGCGTCGACCTGACGAGCGTCGCCGGGCGCCCGCTGAGCGCAGCTAGCACGCGACTCACGGGGTGTTGCCTAATCTAATACCAATTTAAATAATTCCCAATCCCGCGTACCGTGGGGTGTAGCCACGACGGCCGCAGGGAAACAAATTAATCTCATGCACATTTAACCTGCGTCAAAGGGAACTAAGATGTGTTTACAAAATCGCATATTTATCGCGATGAAAATCTGATTATGATATCAATGCAACAATTTACTTTATTTCCAGTAAGCTATTGGTCGCGCGACTAATACAGTTTGGAGATGTAAGCTACTAAACATTCTGAAAATGTCACAGACAGAAAATAATGCAATATTCAAGCTTAAATGGATAGAATGCGAGTATGCAGGGTCTCTCTAGAGGGGCACATGACACCGTTTTATGAAGTCTCTCGCACTAACCAAACGGCAATAGGTAAACAAAAACTAGGAACTCTAGTGTTCCGGTAAACGAGTTGTCTGAACTTTCCCGAGTTGGTCGAGCCGTGAGCCGCGAGCGTGAGACATAAGTATTTAGTTATTAATTCGTCGGCGTATCTCTGCGGCCGCTATCGCGCGCCCGCAGGCCGCCCCCGCGCCCCCCTCCGCGCACCCCCGCCTCCACCCCCTCCGCGCTATAAATCATTAACGCCAAAGCAAAGAACAACTCGGCGACTCAGTTTAATTGGCGCTCAGTAGCCGCCGGTAATTACTTGCGAATTGTAATTATGCTCAGGTGAGGACACGCCGCGCCGCGCGCCTCGCAACGGAATTAAAACGTTGACCTGCCGACGATGAAACTAATCCTGATTGGTTTCCTTTTCTTAAACATCTTTATTATAACTTTGTCTCTTTTAAGTAGACTGTGTGTTCTAATAGGAGATTAATTTATTTAAAATAAAAATATACCATGGTGTTTGCCTTTGTGAATACACACACAAAAGCAAAGTTTAACTAGTGTTGGTAAAACTTAACATAGTTGTATGTTGTTTGGCATTTCTTCAGTGCCTACCTCCGAGACAGATTATCTTAGTAAGTAATGGGTCAAGGTCCTTTTAAAGTTTAGATGGGTCCCATGATACAAATTATTGAGAGCAATGACCTTTTGAAACGGGATCAAGAAGGATTTAGATGCCTCGTGTCTTGACATATTTTATGAAGTTCAGTGAACCCGCAAATGTATTATAATAATTTAATAATTTTTGTTTATTCCTTTTACCTGCTGATGTTGATGAAAGTATAGGTATATTAGAGTTAAAAACTTTGCACTACATGTTTTATGTACATAGCGCGGGCTTTTCATAGCCGAACCTGTTCATCAGTATCGTGACGTCATGGCGGTGACGTAACGCTTGTTAATGTCCGTCGCTGACATCACCAATTAACCATGTCTCTTTGTGAGCCGAGCTCACCGGCTCGTGCTGCCTGTAATTAACAGAGCACGTGTTTCAAATCAAAGAAAACAGGCAATTGTGTTTTGTGATATTACTGAAAACCTGCACGTGCTGATTATAGTTTGAGGTTCAAATTAGTATTTCTAACAACAAAAGCTTGTTATTTTCTCTCTTAAATGAGGAATGACTTTCTTTCTGACGCCTCATAACTGTTTTTATTTACACGTGATTGTTTATTTTTCGTTATTTTTAATTAAGGGGGAACTTACCTCGTTTGCATAAAGTTTCGAGCACAGCCGATATCCTTGAACGAAGGAGTTGTCTCTTTTCAATATTTACCACAGTGTTCCATCGATTTACAGTTAAACCATGAATAAGCCACGACACACAAACAGGCAGAGGGAAACACCCCTTCAAATACAATACTAGAAATGTCAACCTGCACGCTTAGCCGAGTGGTTGAGGTCACCACGCCAAATCCACTGTGCGCGACGGGTCACAAGTTCGATCCCCGCGTAGAACATGCGTTTGTGTGATCTGCGACTGCTTATCCCGAGTCTGGGTGTCTTTGCCTTTGACTTGAATTTCTGTAAAATAATCTGCAACATTGATTGAATTTATTAGTGTAGAAGTCCAAATTAAACTTCAGAGCTTAAAAAAACATATTTGCTGCCCAACTGTAGACGCTCTTCGACATCTGTCAAATACGTATTCTATTCTAATTGTTTTGTATACAAGTGATCCTCATCTCCTAATGGTGACACGCGCTTAGACTAAGAGGCACTTCCTTCAACTTTTTAATTTTCCATTATAGTATAGTCCCTGGGCCCAGACCACGGCGGCATGTAAACCGGTATTAACTGACGGGAATCGTTCCTAAGTAAAAGCCTATTAAGTGAGAGCCCTCATCCAACAGACAATTACTCGAGCCTCCGTTTAGGAAAGAGCTCATTATTGTATTTAATTAGTGTTCCAAGTACTGTGATTACTATATCAGATGAAGAAATACAACACCAAAAACATCTTAAAAATTTACATTTTGATATTTCGTGACATTGAAGTTTATACAATTTTTTTTTGACGAAATATGTCGGATGTGGGTAGCGAATTAAATTAATGTCCACCCATACATAACTGTCAGAAATGGTTGAAACTAATATTAGATTGACATAAGGAGAAAAATATATGTACTCCGTTAGTAAGACATAAAGAACTGCCAAGTTACCAGTCACCTTATTACCGTTTCGTCTTCTGTCGGCAATATTATCATTCTTTTATTTGGTGTTTCTACGAGTAGTACAAAATATTCCAAATTTATGGAAATTCTTATTTCCCTGGCTTCAATCAAATTACATCTGATTAGAACATTAGTAAAATTAGCACTTCTATAAAATAAAAATAAATAAACGCGTGAAAGTGCCTAACAGTTTCAATTTCTTAAAGAGAAATAAAAATCCGAAACGACTTTATAATATAGATATCATATTTTGTGTGTAGTTTTCTTTTATTTATTCTTACAGAATTTCAAAACAACAAATAAACCTGCAACTTAAAACCTGTACTGATAAATCGAAATGCCGGGATGGCACTCATAGTACCATAGTAGTATCGTAGCAAACGTAGCCGTAGCTGGGGCGTAGCGTCTACGATTTGAGCATAGAAATTTATACATACCGTGTATCGCAGTTTGTGTGTATCCATTTCACAATTATTAACACCCTAACACTAGTAGAAACTATTTGACTTTTGTCATGTTGGACTGTTCACACTAATAAATACCTAAGATACGGGATCTCTAGTTCACTGTGACGTCACCGGCCTCACAGCTACGCCGAACATTTTTATCGCACACAGATCCGCGAGAATTCGTCTTGTTTTGTTTGTTTGTTCTATTTCACACTAAACTTGGTGATTTTGTTGTTGTTCTAGTTCAACTAGTTTTTCTATTGCCTCTCGAATATCGGACGTTGTACTACGATGTAAAGTTTGAATAATTTTGTTGTTGCCTTTGTTTCAGGGAAGCAGAACAGACAAAGCGAGCCTAAAATTGATTTTCGTTTATTTTAACTTTTATTTACCGTCTGAAGTCCTTACAAAAACTTTCTGCTCAAAATGTACGAAACATTAAGACAGTTAAGTTTGTTCTGTTCTAAATTTTTATTCACCGTTAAGTAATATAAGTGTAAGTATGGAATTATAATGCTATTGCGTTATCAGTGTGGCGATGTGGAATTTCATGTAGGCGGTTTTCCAGGCACTTTAAAACGTTACAGTAACAAGTGTTTAAGTAGAAATGAGGTTTGATACACGGTTTCAAAATGTCATTCCTATGGAGAAGAAGCGGCAGGAAAATCTGTAAGTTAAGCAAAATAGTAAATAATAAATAATAAAATCCAATCGCAGACACAACCTTGAACACACTCTAAATTATTCGTCACTCGCTAATGTGCTCCGCTATCAGTGAGGCGTCGCCTTACGTCAGACGCATGATTTGTTTAAATTGAGTCAAGTTAACTATATAATCGAATAATTTGAAACCGAGCCAGCCGCCAGCCGACAGTTATAACATAATTGCAGAAGTGTGAGTAAAGCCTTGAAATAACCTGTTATTAAAATAGATGGAGGGTTAAGAAAATGAACATTAATTTGATTGTGGCGCTGAACTGTGACGCAGTTAAACGGTGCGCTGTTACTGCGTGAGCCTTTGTTTCAAGAGCTCGTTCGAAGGTACTTTCAATCCAGATTAATAGGGAATGCATACAGCATTATGCGACGTTTAGGCGCGTTATCACTAAGTCCGAATTAACGTGTTGTTTGTATGCCGTTTCTTACTTGAAACGTATACATTTATACGTCTCTTAATATAAATATTATTTGTAGTATAGAGTTGTCAAAAACAATGCTCGTAAAAACGACAATCATTTACTAACAGTCAAGTTTGCTTGAGACCTTGGCAGAGCATTTTCCTGATTTCGGCTCGATAATTTTATTTTAACTAAACAAATGTTAAAATGTTTGTTTCCGATGACTGACATAATAATAGCTTCAAACCTGATTAAAGAACTTACACTGTACTGTAATTATTCTTATTTGATTCCTTTCCTGAACAAAGTTTTAATCACACAAAACGTCTCACTATAGATCCCTAAATAAATTGAACTCCTTAATTAAATCACGAGCAGTTGTAACACAAATAGCAGTACAGGTTAATGGATGGCGACCGGCGAAGTAATATAATTACCGAAACAACCGGTAATTACACGATCACTAGTACTTAATGTTATTTGGAAGGTAATTTCCTTAAAAACAGTCTGTGTGTCCCGCGGGGCCGCGTTTTGTTCACGACACAAACTAAGGTGTTTTTTAATGACTGACCTTTGATGTAAGTCATAAGCGGTAGAGGTTTGCAACGTAACTAAACAAGTATAAAAAAAATCTTTCTAAAGTATTGGTATTCTAAGTGAATCAAGGTGGAAAAAAAATTGGTAAGAAGAGTCGAATAAAGTTAACAACAAAAAAAATAAAAAAGGGTTTAAAACAAAATATAAAATGTTATAAATAAAGATAAACATATTGTTGTTTATCACATTTGATATGATTGGAAACCGAAATCGAGGAATTCCCCTGCAAATTAGTAGATATTTAATTGTCTATTGTAAGACAGTTGGTGCCATCTCCCCTCCGCTTGTCGTTTGGTACTTGCGCCTGCAGTGGTGGTGCGGCCATGAGCCCAGGTGCGAAAGTTGTCCGCTTGTTTGACACTTTGCTGAATTTATTCCGTCGAGTAGGCGAGCGGACGTTTAAATTGGTGAGGGTGATATAGGGCGCGTCTCGTTGCGGACGACGACAAGCGACGCTTGACCTTACATGTCTGCCGCTTACCTAACAACAAGGCCCTTTAAAGGTTTTTAAACTACGGTTACAAGCACAACAATTTATAGAAGCGCGTACAAAAGATATGAATTAAATGACTTTGAAACATAACTTGTACTTACGCTAGAGTTCTAAGCTCTCTCCAAGCTAGGGCTACGATTTTCGTAGCTCCTGCTACGAGACTCCAGAAGCGCATTGTAATCTTACTATTTTTTAGCTTACATAACTTAATCTGTTCTTCGAATTTATAAAAAGTGACATTATTAACATATTATATGGTATCATCATTTCTCACCAAGTAACTAAACTCATGGAGAAATAAATTGTTATTTTTGTCTGTAATGACTCGCGTCCTCTCCACTATGAAAGTTCATGATTATCGACTTAGATTGGGTCCTAAACCAGTCGGCGATCCCAAACAATATACTTGAGTGAACCGTTCTATAAATTTACCCACAGCCTTGTCCAACAAATTCTTGGAAAAAATAATTGATTTTGTAGTTTTTCTGTTACCTGTTTTAAATATTTTTTTTATATTAAGTACATTTCCCAGACGAAACAGAAAAGCATCATAGAACTTTTTAAATTCTATTGTCATGCAAATTATAAATTGTCCAGTGTCCTAGGCGGGTATAATAAACCAATTAAAACAATATTAGTGTCACAGCGGCACACCGGCAGCCGCGGACAGAGACGTGTCGCGCTCGCTCCGGACATCGGCGACACAGACTGCGCACAACCAGAACGTACTCGCTTTGTCATTTGTTTTGGCTAAATGAGATAATACGAATATTAACAGTGATAGTCTCGGGGCGTACACCAAGACGTCGTGACGTATGTACGTGTGTATGTGTGCATATTGAGTAACGTATGTGTGCCGTGCCTGTATAATTCGCAATCTGTGTTATATCGCCGAGGAGGGACGCATCGCCGGCGCTGCCACGTCCCGACGCAGTCTGGCCGTCTGGTCTAGACTGCTAGGTTATTAGATTTAATGCCCTGTTGCCGCACGTCGCTCTTCATAAAGCGGCTAGTTACGACTTGCGATATATCGTCAGGCGTCATACAAAATTGTTCTGGATATCAGATTAAATTGTTTTATTTTGTCAATTTATTAGTTCATATTCGATATGCCAAAAAAGAATTACAAAACATTTAATTAAGGTGTTGTAAAATCAATGTTGTTCTTTGTCCAAGTTGTCGAGATGCGGTTGGCATATATGTATAAGTAATCTATTTCTTTTTTTTCAACCCTGCTCTACACCTATACCGGCATCCAAGCATATACATTGAGTAGAAGCACGGTGGCCGCGCGCGCGTGCCGTGCCCCCTAATACTTGTTTAACACTAGTTCCCGGCGGCCAGGTGCGCTCAACCGTCACCCGCAACACTCGCACACAATGCATAAGCGGAGGCGGAATAAACAAATATGACAAG
Source organism: Trichoplusia ni (assembly GCF_003590095.1). Taxonomy (NCBI): domain Eukaryota; kingdom Metazoa; phylum Arthropoda; class Insecta; order Lepidoptera; family Noctuidae; genus Trichoplusia; species Trichoplusia ni. The sequence goes on from NC_039496.1 coordinate 8,303,213, forward strand.
ACTCGAAGTAGAGATTGAAACAAACTCCACTCCGTTAATGACATTGCGAATAAGCATATTTTATTGTTAGTTAAAAGTTACCGTCATTCCACAATAAGGACAGCTATGTATTGTTTTGTACACGCTTACTTTTGAACATGAAACACTGACGACCACTGCCTACCATTAACTCTCTAGTCGTATTCCCGGTATCGGCTTGTTGCTTGTTACCGCGGACGTCTGCATGGTCCCAGGAGCAGCGGCGCACTGAACTTAGTTAAGATTGTTTGGATTAATCGCGTCGGGCGAGTGCCGCCGCGGGGCGACGCGACATGCGATTATACCGCGCTCACTGATCACGGACCGCTCCTGCTTTGTCAGAAATATTGCCGCTAACTGACAAAGCTGCACGTGTGCACGAGTACGTCACGTTGATTGTTATTGAATTTATAAGGAAATTCAGAATTAATACGTTTGTTTTTAAAGACTAGCATATAAAGATAATAACCAATTTTATCACCAAACAAATCCAAGAACTTTCTTAATGAAGAGACCTATTAATATTCTGCTTGAGTGTACTTTTATTTGATTCCCACTCGAGTATATTTGCCGACACCTTTAATACAAAACAAACAAAATTTAATCACTCACCGACAGACGAATTGACACACAGATAGAGTAAGTCGAGTTTTAAGAATGAAAATATATAGTTCAAGCTCCAGACAACGGTAAAAAAATAACACTTAAATATGTATGTTTATTTTTATGTTTACATTTCATGAGGTTGTTTAATATTTATACAAGTTTGCAACTAAATTATCTATTTTAGAATTCACAGTTAACACAGTGCTATGACATGCAGATAATGTAATTAACATAGCGCTCATATTTAGAATGTGTTACAATAACGGCGGTGTCTGCGGCGTGCAGCAATTTATCGCAAGTTGACACGGACGGGACGCCGGGCTATCTCGATACTGTCTCGATAGAGGCGCGGCGTGTTCACCGGGACACACCGGGACACAGCCACAGGATACACTACTGCACATTAATTTACACTTTAATACGAACTAATTAGAGTACAAATGCAAAACCATATGGCCACTATTTAACATAATGTTTTTGTATTAAAAAGATACTCAGATAAAAAAATGGATCCCGCTGACAATATAAGTCACAAATAGAATACTACTAACTAAACTTTAAACAGGATTTGTATATACGCAGTGCAAATTCTTAGCATACATACATGACAAACTAAGCTGAAAAAAAAACTTATTTTTTCAAGCAGAATGTCACATAAAAACTTGTCATAGCGAAGGCGTCAAAGTTGTTAGCCTTCGGCCCTCAATCCGCCTGAACAGGACTAATGTCACCTTTCCACTGCCAATGGAGTGTAAACTGTTTACTATGCGGTAAAACCTTTTTACCTAACTACAGTTAAAGCAAATCACAAACAACAAGTTGAACGACGAAATGATCCGCGAAATAAATCTGTATGTATGAGGAGCTGTATGGTAGTGGCGTGCGGCTAGGAGTGGCCTCTTGATAATGCATGAGCCACAACTAAGTTCAGACTAACTGGAGAGTGGAGAGAACTCTTCACTTGAGACTTGTGCAGCTCCGACATAACTCTAAACTATTTCGTGTATTATGCAAGCCCGCTACATTATCACACGTATTGTTTTGTTAACACTCGTGTTTAAGCCTAACCACAGAGCTAGTTCAACTATTGCGGATGGAAAATTCATTTTACGGAACACACAGTTGGTTAGAGCTTTATGAGTCTATTGTGTAGAATTCTGTGAACGAATATATTACTATTTATTCGAATTTAACTGATTAAATTAAGAATTGTGATTTTTTTTATCAAGTTATCAAGGACAGACGGGATATCGCTTTAACAGCACTTTTGTAACATCGATTTAAAAGGAAAACTACATTATATATTCTTGACTTAAGACACTTAACTACACAATATATTTGAAGTCTTGCTTTAGCTTTATTCCATAAATCTACACGACAACGGATTAGATATCAGTTTTAAATCCGTTCTAAAACATGTCCAAAATAATCAGGAGAAGATTAAAATGAATATATTAGCACAACATGCCTCATCTAAAAATTTTTGTTTTGGAAGGAAGTTAAAAAGCTTAACCCTAAAACCAGCGTACCGGTCAGTGTAGACGGTGAATCTGATTCGAGATCTATTGCTAATAACTTTAGTACGCATTTAAATATAAAACAGACTATATGTTATCCGGTATTATCTGTTACACAGTCAAGTTCCTGTACAAGTGAGGAGGAAGCCTTTCAGGTAACAGCTGAAGAAGTTGTTGAGGTTCTTAGGGCGATGAAACGAGGGAAATCCCCAGGGCACGATGGTTTAAGTATCGAACATTTATTACACGCGGGTAGATATACTGCTGACATCTTAGCTTTATTATTCAATCTTTGCTCTCAGCACCAGTACTTACCGGAAGAACTAATTCGTACTTTGGTTGTGCCTATAATTAAGAATAAAACTGGTAATGCTACCAGCATGTCAAATTATAGGCCAATATCGCTGGCAACCGTTGTGGCCAAGGTGCTTGAACGTCTGCTGCACAAAAAGTTAAGTCCTGCACTTAACTTAAATCATGGGCAATTCGGCTTTCGTCAGGAAGTGTCAACGGACATGGCTATTTTCTCCCTGAAACAAGTTGTATCACAATACGTGGAACAGGATACAAGTGTCTACGCATGTTTTCTTGATTTAAGCCGTGCTTTTGATACAATTAGTCATAGCTTGCTATGGGAGAAACTAGCTAAGTATAATATCGTTCCTGGTGTTGTTGGACTGATTGAATATTGGTATTGTAATCAGTCGAACAACGTCAGGTGGGGCTCTGCTAGGTCAGATAGCTATAAACTATCCTGTGGAGTTAGACAGGGTGGTTTGACCTCTCCGGACCTGTTTAATATTTATATGAACGATTTGATTGAGGAGCTGAGTGGGACGGCGGTGGGGCTCAGGCTTGGGAACAGATATGTCAACAACTTGAGCTAGGCTGATGATATGGTCCTACTCAGCCCCTCAATTAAGGGCTTAAGGAAACTTATGGCGATTTGTGAGAACTATGCTAGAGATCATAACCTGGTGTATAACGCAAAGAAGACAGAATTGTTGATATTTAGGTCCGGAAGAGGTCCGGACACTGTCCCACCAGTCTGGATAGGAGGCCAGCCAGTCAAGGTAGTGGAGAGTTTCAAGTACCTTGGACATATACTAACGTCTGACTTAAAGGATGATGCGGATATAGATAGACAACGCCGAGCATTATCAGTTGTGGGTAATATGATAGCAAGGAGATTTTTTAAAGCCAATACTGAGACAAAGGTGCATTTCTTCAGAACCTATTGTCAGAGCTTCTACACGTGCCAACTCTGGACGCGTTACACGAAGAGGTCTCTGGATGGTATTCGTGTCCAGTATAATAACATATTTAGGCAGTTAATGGGCTTTACGCCGCATTGTAGCGCGTCGGGCATGTTTGCAGAAGCCAGACTGGACACTTTTAATGCCATCCAGAGAAAACGAATCGCTGGATTCATGTCGAGGGTTGGTTCGTGTAAGAATAGTATTATTAAAGAACTGTCTGAAAGACTGTTTACGACTGCAATGTACAACAAATGGTTACAGATTGCAGCGTAACAATACATGTAAAGATTAATAGTAAGAAAGTTTTTCTTTTTTTATTTGTTTAGTTATTTTTGATTATTTTATTTTTTTTATTTAGTTTGTAATATCTGTTTATTTGTTCTCTTTCTTTTTGTGTTCAATTTATGTCAAATATGGAATGTAAAATTCTGAAATAAAGATTTATTATTATTATTATTTATTCCACCTTAACCCAAATGGTATGAGTACAATGCAATAATGCGGTCCCGTGCTCTCTCTCGGGGTATGACAAACGAGGCTCGTGTGTGACGAGCGTCCGTCGCCACGTGGACAAAATGTGTAAGTAAGGTATATAAACAAGTAATTAAATTAAATTTAGTTTACAGTACAATAATAAGGTCAATAACCAATAAATCTAGGAATCGACGTTTGACTGATGCCTAGCTGATCAATTATAATCAAAAAAATAAAGTTAAGTCTGTGTTGCTAGCCGTGTAATCCCATTAAAATCCGGTGGCGGATATTGAAATAGGAAGTCACAGTTACAAAATGTCTGGCAATGTTATTTCTCACAGTAAACACTGGTCTTAAAAAGATACAAAATACATAGAGATGACAATTTCCTAGTCCTCTCAACTATTATGGCTTCGAAGCTCATCCCAAAAAAGCTTAGTACCCCAAAAATAAGGAAGAAAGGAGTCTTCAACACAAGATTTACCTGTGCAATTAGTCAGATGATGGTTAAGCCTGGCGAGCAAACAAATTAAGAAGTAGGCATCAGTAGGGCCAGCGGGGCTGAGGGCGGGGGGGGGGGGTAGCTGCGGGGCAAGGCGGGCGGGGGCGTTTAAAACGGTTATATTTATCGCGGGGTGCCATGCCGCTCACGTACCACTACACAAGTTTGGAGTTGCGGTCAACCTCGCGCAATACGCGGTTATAACGCGCCGTTCCTTACAAGGTTTTTCTTTTGTAAGATCTTACATCAAGATGCTAACTCAGAAAGATACGATCAGTGTGCTGCATGTAAAGAAAAGAAAATAAAGGAACATATTACTACGAATAACACGGCTTATTATGGATTTCAATATAATTTCACTCGTTGTAAATACTTTAAATGTAAGACACTACAATCATTTTAATTTTGCAATGAAATCGGTGAAAGCTGTGTATATCATAATTTGAGGCAAAACACACATTTTGATGAGAGCGTAAGCTTCAGCCGGTCTCGAAGCTAGTGCGTGCGGCAGTCCCGGTGAAAGTTGTACAACAGAACAGACGGTCGTTTCCATACTTTTGCTCGAGATTACCTCTCAGGCCGTGACAGCATTATTTTTGGAAGACCTGTCCCGCCTTTAGAGTACCTCATAAAACGTGTTGTTCGTCCATTTTGTCACAATCGCCTGGTTTATTTTGACGGACTTTTATGGGAGCTAAGTATGCTTATAAAATCTGCATATTTCTTGTGTTTAAGAAGGTAATAGTGCACTTATGGTTCATAAACAATAAAAAGGATTTTTTTATTGCCACTATCGTGTTAACATTATCTAACATTTATATGTAGCACCTTTCAGAAAACTTCTCCGCCACACGTCGTCGGTAATGCGAATTTAAAAGCTTATTTATCGAAGGTCTATTAAACATAAATACCCCATTCATAAGTTTACCAAAAAACAGCGTTTATATGAAACAAATAATGTCGTCAGGTGTAACGTTAGGGCAAACCTCGAAGCGAAGCATTCGCAATTTCGGTCACGGCTTTCTCACCAAACACGTGCCGTGTCCGCGCCGCGCCCGGCCCGCACCGGCGCCGCGCCGCGCAGTAAGCCGCCGTGACTTTAGCGAGTTCGCCCGCCTCGCCACCTCGAAGCAGTTTATTTTTATAGATCTCCGTGAAACTTCCATCGCTGTCAGAAAGGTGAAAAATCAAAGTTTATATAAAAAGTCGACGAAAGTATGTAAGATAATGTAAACTGTAAAACTTTGGTTGTTAGGTTCCCTTCAGACATGCAACGTATTCAAATTAGTTTTTGCAAGTACTTGTAAGGGACCCAGGGTCGATATGAGAGAGGAATTTACTTTTACATACGTAATGTAAATATCATGTTGTGTTACGAAGAAAGACCATGTATTATAATGTTTCATACGTTGATGTGAAATAAGCTGAATTCGAGAACATCGGATTAAGGCAATAAATGTATCAATTGTAAAACGTGTAAATAACAAAACTCAGTGACGAGAAGATCGAGACATTCCCCAAGTTAACATGGTTACTCCTCCCGCGCCGCGCTCATCAACGTCACCGAATATAATCTGTTTATGCTGCGCGTCACCGCGCCGACTGTAATGTAATCGTAAGCACAAACATACACAGGCGAAACACCGACGTAAACACGACGAGACTGCAAAACGAACCGGAAAAACTATTTTGCGACACCTCGATCACACGGGAGTATCCTCGACGCCCCCAATAACCGCTATATCGAATCATAACCTCACAACCAAGCACTCGAGACCTTCACACTAAGTAGACGAGCTCCATAATAGCACAAGAATAGAGAGCTCCACCGAAACTGGTGGCTCAAATCTCAACTTGGCACTAGGGAGTTCGCGACCAATGCGATCTTGGCGTTGGGAATCTTATCCCGCGATTGGATCCCGCGACTGTAATGAGCCCGGGAATAAATACCAGCGGTAATATTCCCGAACAGATTGCTGAAGAAAATTACATTGTGAACGCCTTGAGGACTAGCAGTAAACATGTTTTGGTTATTTATAGAGTTCCCGGCGGGCGCGGCAGACGCGGGGGCAGCACGGAGAGCGGGGTGCGAGGGGGGATGGCAGCAGTACTAGGGGACCTGCCTGATTGCATAGGGATGGGTTGTGGATTACCGGTAATGGCAAAATTATGGCGTGATCAACAGAAGCTGAATGTTATCAAACCAAGTTATAAATAAACTTATCCAAACAAAATTAAAAAACGAGAAAAAAAATAACAATTTGACAGTAGTAAAAACTAGAAAATATTAATTGAATACAATCAGCGACATTCGCGTCAGAGTGGCTTGCTGACGGAGAGCTCGACTCGATAGCTTATTGCACTATTGCATTGTTAAATCAGAACAAACGAAAGAGCAGTTTCATTAAAATCGCTCGCCTTATCCCGGCTACAAGACAGCCCGCTGATATCCGATTTGTTCAATTCGATTCAAACGCTGCGATCGGCAATCGGCTTTGGATTTAGATCGAACGCTTTGAATTTCCACCATCGTTAACTAGCTTATTTCTACGGTAATCTGATAATTTAGGAATAGCGCCGAGTGTATTAGCAGTGTGTCTCGCCTAATATTCTGATAATCAAGTTCTAAGCGAGGCTTATGCTGTCTTCCTTCAGGTTATGTGCCCCTATATGTTAATGAAAATGCAAAAACTCAGCTACAGGTCTGCATTCTACTTATTATTTGGCGTTGCAGTCTCAGGATAAGAGGCCTTCAAGGAAAGAAACATTAATTGCCTTACTAACTTTTAAAATGTAAAAGAAATTAAACAGTTTATCAGTGTTCTTGTGGTTTCTAAGTACTGACTCCAAAATAATGTGTACACTAAATATTGTCGTTCAGGCATCGTCACGTAAATCTGTATAGTGTGCAAATGTTTGTTCGAAGCGTTGCTTGTGTTTGCTGTTTATGTTTGCTGTGCCTCACCGCCGCGCCGCTGAGAATTCTTACGGGATTTATGTGTGAAACATTTGTTTACCAATACCTTAAACAAATCTACAATATTACATTTGAAGATCTGTCATCTATAGGTGTGATAAAAACTTTGACAACATGAAGTCCACAGAAGTGGTCCCTGCTCTTATGTATGTACTTATTCGCTTAATAATATTCCAATATTAATTAAATAATTCCAAAAGCTTTGATATTTTGATAGAATATACATTATACTATTGCATAATATAATTAGTTCTTGTTATCAGAACTACACCGGCCTTTTTACACATAAAAGCCTACCCAATGTTATTGGTTCGGAAACGTTAACGGAGTTGCCAACTATCGGAGCAAAGGGAAAAGGTAAATAATTCACGAGCGGAGGGAAAAATCGTGAAGACGCGCACGAGTTTGCTTAACGCCAACTTTAGACCTACAACTATTTATTTATTGCGCTAGTGGGCTTTACGACTTACAAACAACAACCTACGTCATGCACTCGACGTGGGTCTTGTTACAAGTGCCGTAAAGTCGAGAATGGTTGTGCTGGAGTGCGAGAGCGTGTTGTAAGCGGCGTTACTAAGTTCTCGAGCCGCTCACCTCCGAGTTGTCTTCAAACACAAATAAACATATTTCGTTGAGCAAAGGTACCGTTACTGTTACTGTTAACGCGCCCTGATTTGTTGTAATATTCATTGTTTAATTCAAGTTTCTTTCTCGTTGAGAAGTTCCCGAAGCCTCCTCGCACTCTGCGAGTTACTTGCTCCTACAAATTGAACAACTAGTTGTATATCTAAATACAAATTACAGTGAGTCTGTCGACGAAATTCAAATGTTTTTGTTTGGGGCTCTTATTAAGATTTCAGTTTACAAGTCCTGTTTAAGTATAACATTTTCTTATGATTCAATAAACTTGATAATTGAAAATTTCAACAAGAACGTCGGAGTGTTGTGGAGGCGGTTCGGGGGTACCTATATTTGACAATAGCTTATTTGTGTAAAACACAAGTTTTTTTCTGTTAAAAGTAATTTTACCAGGTTTGGTTACTGTTAATAATATACAAATAACATGCTGGCTACCTTTTGAAAATTTTTTCAATCCATTTCAATAATTCTCAATCTAAACCCTAACGCATAATAATTTATAGAGTGAACTATTGAAGCTATCCACTGCAGCAATAAGCGTTATGGCTTTGCAGAATACTTACAAATACTAATTGATAGCAATAACTGGGAGTTAATATCCAGCTCCGGCGGCGTGTGGTTGTTTGATTAGCGGTCGAGAAAAATTACAAACAGTATAATAAAATATTTTCGCTTAACATTTTACTTAACAAGGTAAATTCATAATAATTCTTTCATTGTTGCATGAACAAAAATTCGTAATAAATATAAATGAAAATACCTTTGCTGTAAATTACTACAAAATAATATATTTGTTAAAGCGTGTAGGTGAGCCGCGGCCGCTCATACATTGTACCGCGCACTAGTAAATGAGTGTGAGCGCTATCCCGGATTTATTCCCGTTTAGGCCGGGATTTGTTTAACGTATGACCGCGCCGCATATTTATAGTTTTAAACTAGCCGACACTCAGGTGAAATATTAACATCCGCGGTGCTCACATTACGTGTACTCGGTGAGCACGTTATAACGAGCTACGATGTGCTACGTGCTACGCGCTACGCGCTACACAACACATACACCACTATAATGACATACATTTGATTCGCGACTGGGAGTGGGACTGTGGCAGAACCAGGAGAATACTTAGGGTTATATATTCAATGAACAATTTAGAATTTCTTGAAATAATATTACATAATTTGCTTATACAATTCTTTTCTCTTTATTCACAACCTATTGTCAAAAGGTAGCCCAATCTTTTCCTCTATCAGATACTACAAAAGACATATCCTTACATTTTAGTAATTTCAAATGACTTCTACAAGTAGCTACCAATGCTCTCTAAAAACAGTATGCACAACAATATACTTAAGCCGGTATCCGTAGACAGTGGGTCGTCGCGCGGCGCTTCCCGGATTTAAATACATATTATATGAAGCGCGGGATGTTGATAATCTCCGGCGCGATGTCGGAGAGTCGCGACACTGCGACACCGCGTCACGGCACACGCGCCGCAAGCGCTCAGCTGAGCGGCGGCGCGCGGCGAGTGCCTCCATCATGAGGAAAACATTTTGTTTACGCCGCGAATGTGTACGCTTATACTGCGTAGTCGGTACAAATAGGTAATGGTGTGTTTATAGTTTAGCTCTCTACAACCCGTGATCGCTTATCTGGTACATTTTTTGAGCCCTGAGTATGGGTTCAAAACGATATAGTTTTGACCTGGTTATAAATTAAACACTGTTAATCTGAGATGTAAAAAAAAATATAACTTATTTGATATAGGTATGTGTAAAAGATATACGAATACATATACTGTCAATCCAAAAATATCCTGTACAGCTACAAAAATCAATATTATGAAATTGATTACACTAAATTTGATGTTTACAAATTACAATTTACATAATTGTACAAATTAGGACGTTCTGTATCAAGTTCGATACATTTATCATCTAAAAGTCGTGCTCATCGGAACAGCAAGCCACCACAAAATACCCGTCACTTAGTAGCGTAACAAAAAGCGAGTAACTTGCGATTACCACGCAGATAGTGATCAGAAGTACCACTCGATGCGTCATAAATAGTATTGCGTTAAATACTTAGTAAAACATATCATTAGCTATTGATGTAACAACATTTCGTATATAAATCCGGACAACATCACATACATTGTTCTGAACATAAAAACAGTTGCTAAAGCACTTGTGTTATGGATAGAAAAATTCAGATACAACGAAGGTACCACAAACACCCAGACCCGAGACAATGTAGAAATGACAGTTTTTACATTGACCCGGGTCACAAGATTTGTCTGGACACAAGATTTGAGTGACGAGAGAGTGGGTATGAATCTGCGCACATATTTACCCACTAAAATATATTCCCGCGCTGATGACCCCTGGCAAATACCCTTGGACTCTGCATTTAAAAGCCCTGCGGCGATGGAGACTGGTGGTGGGGATTGAGCGGGTGAGCTCGGTCTTTAGCTGGATCTCTGCACGTAGGCGTTTGGACGGTGATGGTCGTTTCGGGACTCGGATGAGATGGGAGGACTGACTCGGCAGCTCGTTCAAAGACAAAGCAGCCCTATTTAGGGATAGCACTGCTTTCCCCAATCCGGGGAGAGGCCTAGAAAAGGTGGCCTAAACAAAGCCCATCTCAATTTAGCCCAGATGGTTAACCGCGATCGTCTGGTCACCAAATTATGCGGTCGAAAGGAATCACTAATAAACAATAAGAAAATCAATATAGCAGCTTGGAATGTAAGAACACTTCTGGACAACGATAACAACCAATGTCCTGAGCGCAAGACAGCGCTAATAGCTCGTGAACTCTCCCGATATAGCATTGACATTGCCGCAATCAGCGAAACCCATCTGGCTGATAGTGGAGAACTTTGCGAGGACCTAGGTGGTTACACTTATTTTTGGTCAGGAAAGCCTGCATCGGAACGCGCCTCCAGTGGCGTCGGGTTTGCGATCAGGAACAATATCGCCCGTTCCTTGATAGAAAAACCCAAAGGCTTAAGTGACAGAATTATCACTCTTCGGCTTCATACATCAGCAAAAAAGTTCATACACCTAGTGAGCGTTTATGCACCCACCATGACTTGTTCTGATGAGGATAAACGGAAGTTTTATGACCATCTTCGAGAGGTTCTCCTTAACATTCCTAAATCTGACAAACTTGTACTGCTCGGAGACTTTAATGCGCGTGTTGGCAAAGAGTACATTGCCTGTAAAAACGTACTTGGGAGGCATGGCATCGGAAAATGCAACTCAAATGGCCATACGCTACTTACGTTGTGTGCTGAACTAGAGCTTAGCATAACCAATACGTTTTTTCGGTTGCCTGACAAATATAAAACCTCCTGGATGCATCCTCGTTCACGACACTGGCACCTCCTCGACTACATCATAGTCCGAAGGCATGACCTGAAAGATGTACTTATTACCAGAGCTATGCGAGGTGCTCAGGGCTGGACGGATCATCGCCTTATCAGATGCAAAATGAGGCTCAACATCAAGCCTCCACGTAGGGCAGAACATAAGATACCAGCTAGGCTGGCGTTCTCAAAACTAGTTCTGGATGGGGACATCAGAAAAGAACTTGATGAGACATTTGAGAAGGCTGCATCTAACTCTGTGGACAACCTAACTATCGACGCAAAATGGCGTTGCTTCGCTGACAACTTACACAAAGTCTCCAAACAGGTTATTGATAAGGTGAAAAAGAAAAACCAAGACTGGTTCGATGATTCTGACACAGAATTACGCAAACTTGTTGAGGAGTACCGATGTTCTCTTAGGAGTGCACACAGTAATCAACAGCGAAATGCACTACATCAAGCTCTGAAGAGAAAAGTGCGTGAATTGAAGAATGACTGGTGGCTGTCTAAGGCTCAAGACTTACAACTATTAGCAGATACCAATCAAACTCCAAAATTTTTCGAAAGCCTCAGAGTAATATATGGCCCCCGTTGTAAGAAGACAGCACCAGTGTATTCGCGTCATAAGACCACCAAGCTGACTGATCCCTCAGATGTTCTTCTTCGTTGGGCGGAGCATTTCAATGAAGTGCTCAATCCTGGAAGTCAAGGAGCGGATCTAGACTACATCGGTTCTTTAGACAGTTCACCAGTTTCGTCCGATCTCAAGACTCCACCAACCTATGAGGAATTTCACAGAGCTCTATACCGTTTGAAGAATGGCAAATCTCCAGGTTATGACAGTCTTCCTTCGGAGGTTTTTAAATACGGAGGGAAATATATTAAAACCAGACTGTTTGAACTTGTGCTACAAATATGGGACTCAGAAATAGTTCCACAAGATTGGAAGGATACTTTTATTAGCAAACTCTACAAGGGCAAAGGGGACCTATCTGACTGTAGTTCTTACAGAGGTATCGCCTTACTATCTGCGGCTGGCAAGATACTGGCTCATGTCATCAATAGCCGTCTAGTCAAGCTTGCTGAGAGCTTCCTACCAGAAAGCCAGTGTGGTTTTCGACCAAATAGAGGCACAGTTGATGCCATATTCGTACTTAAACAGCTTCAAGAAAAATTCCTCGAACAGCATCGTGACCTCTACTTGTGCTTTGTGGACCTAGAAAAAGCTTTTGACCGGGTTCCCAGATCCACTCTGTGGATTGTTCTTGAAAAACGGGGATGTCCACCAAAATTTGTTAACTTGATACGCCAGTTGCACGAAGGCATGTTTGCTAGCGTACGCCATGAGGACAACTTCACGGAACGATTTCCGGTCACTAGCGGCGTCAAACAAGGCTGTGTCATGGCACCGACACTCTTTGCCATTTACTTTTCTGCGGTAATGAGTGATGCCATTGCTAAGTGTGGGGATAAGATCACCCTCAATGTCCGCATGGATAAAAGCGTCTTCGATCTGTCGCGCTTCCGAGCAAAACGCCGGATATCTACTGTCCCTGTTGCGGAGATACAATATGCCGATGATGTCTGCCTTATGGCTCGCAGTCTATCCGATCTCCAGGAATGTCTCGACTATCTAGACGAATCGTGTCGTAAATTCGGTTTGGTAATCAGCGCATCGAAGACCCAGATACTGAAACAGCCTGCAAGGAAAACATCTGCAGACGACACGCCTGTTTACCTCAGAGGCCATCCTTTAGAGGAGGTAGGAACATTTCGGTACCTGGGTAGCCTCGTACGAAGTGACAATCGTCTCGAGTCTGAAATATCTGCAAGGATCGCTAAGGCTGCAGCAGCATTTGGTGGGCTTAACCAACGTGTTTGGAAATCCCATGATCTCAAATTAGGCACTAAGCTAGCTGTATACAAAGCTATTGTACTACCTTTGCTTTTATATGCCTCGGAGACCTGGTGTCTATACAAAGGTGACATTAAACGCCTCGATATCTTCCATCTAAAATGTCTCCGAGCTATTCTCCGCATACGCTGGCAAGATCGAGTTTCCAACACGGAGGTTCTCCGTCGATCAAACATATCGGGTATAGAGGGTTACCTAATAAAGGGACAATTGCGCTGGTGCGGTCACGTTGTCCGTATGGAGTCCTCCAGATTACCCAAAACCTTATTTTACTCCGAGATTAGTACCGGCAAACGTCAGTCTGGAGGGCAGTATTTACGATACAGAGACGTACTGAAGCGCAATCTTAAATCAGTGGGCCTGTCACCAACCTCTTGGGAGCAGCTAGCTACACAAAGACCAGAGTGGCGAAGAGCTGTTCATCAGAGCATACAAGACTTTGAACAGCGGCGTCTTGAAAACTTAGATGCCAAACGCGAGCTCCGAAAATCCCGTCCCAAGCCCTCCTACAATTACACCTACAATGCGCAAGGACAACTCTACTGCGCTACTTGTGACCGCGTGTTCAAGACCAAGTTTGGTTTCGCAAGTCATATACGAGCACATGATCGAAACCAAGCTGCCAGTATATGCCAGGGTGTCGCTGTCGACGGAAACGTCTAGGAGGACATCATCATCATCATCATCACATTGACCCGACCGGGGATCGAACCCGGGACCTCAGAGCTAGCGACTTACGCCACTCGACCACGGAGGTCGTCCACTGATATAGAACAATAAGAAAGATAAGCGATGGCAAAACTGAATCAATTAAAAGTAATATGTTTATTCTTCAACTGAGAAACGTTTGTCTTACGTAGAAACCGTCTTTTAAGTAAGCCTGTGTTAGGAGGCATACTCATACAAAAGCAATAATCTTAATTCTTCAGAAAACACTAATTACAGAGTGGAGCTTCTCATTGCCCTGTCGTGTGATGTTTCAGATCGAGGTAGGGTGCAAAACAAACGTCGCTGATAGATGATGATAGATACAGCGCTGCGCACACACCAGTGTTTGTGCGACCGGCTACCCGACCGGCTTCAGCCCGCACTCCCCCCTTCACTACTACTACAGACACCAATCTGTTTATTATAAAGATATCTTGTAATGACAAAAAAAGTTATCTATGACTAAAACTTTATTAACCACTGTACTTGCAATATATTTATGAAATAAAGCCAGCATACGTGGTTCACAGCTAGCGACAGACAAGTGAACCACTTCCAGGCCTAAATATTTGGAAATCAGGTCTAAAGTACATTTAAGTCAACTGAAGCAGTTTAATTAATTATTTACCGCGATTCGAATTGCTGACTTCAACCCCCGACCGCGTCCGCTCATGACTGAGGACTCCAGTTGGGTAAGGAATTGGTTCTTCAATCATTAGGAAGGCACCTCATGAGAGTTTTGTGATTAGTTCATTTTTAGGAAAAGATAAAAATGAAACCTTGTAAACATTTTTTACGTCCTTCCATCCTGTCTGTTACCTGTCTGTCTGAAGAGACCTTTTTGCACAAGAATGCATGAAAGTATCAAGCTGAGATACTTAATATAAAAATATTTAAGACAAACTTGTATCAAATAGATGCAGTCGGTTTCGTAAATTCTGAACACTCGCAGGGGAATCAAAACATACACATTACTAGTCGTACACTCAGAATCATCAAATTTAATAAGAAACAACAGGGAAAATGACGAAAACAGTATATTTTTTATTACAAAATATTGAAAAAAATACGCAACCCTCGCCCTCATAAGGCAGGTCTTACTGCATTTGGCATTTTTTTATATGGTTTAAAAACGTCCACATCGTAATTCAAATAAAATCACAATCATAATCCTATTACCTGGTAACCCTCATAATTCCCAAAATGATGCTGCTTGTGGTAATATCTAGTGGCGAGCAGGCAGGTGATAGCTCTGGCTGGCAAATAACCGATTCATACAGGTGACAGCGAGTCCGCCGGACACCGAGCCCCCGCGGGGGACGCAGGGGGCAGGGTGCGGGGAGGGGGGGGGGCGGGGGACGCAGGTGTGATTAATGTTCGTAATACCTAAGGCGCAGTGTCAGCTGACACTACTCTACACTAGTGTTATTCAGTGTTCACAACTTCGGTTTTAGTAACACAGTTAGTTCATCAAAAATAATAAAATTATTTTTAAAACTTCAGGTTTGTATTTTGATGGTGTGGAAACGACCAACATATTCGCTATCAAAGTATTCGATTTCAGAAAATTCGTTTCAGCATTACTCGAGTATATTTTGTACAAAACAATAATGTGCGCTATAAATTACCAACAAAAATCGAACAAAACCCTGCTAACGATTGTAAAGGCATTAAGTCAAACCAGTGGATTTATAAGTCGATACGGGAGCGAACGCTTGCTATCAACATTGTTATTGCTACCCGGTAGCCGCCACTTGGAGGGTTCCGAGCAGAACGCGATTTGTGCAAAGGTGAACATGAAATGCTATTTCTAAAGCCTTTACATGTAGTGTTCACTGTAATATATTGTGCCTATGAACAAAATGTAGCACTTTACTGTGGGGTCTGGTGATAGCGGATCCTATTTCACAAATTACAGAATCTGTGAACTGTATTAGTTATTTGTATTGTTAAAATTAAAACCGATAGATTTTGCACAAAAGCTGAGTAATGTTTAATTAAGTTGGACAACTATTAGAAAATCTCAATCAAATTAAAAAATAATACTGCATCTGTTGTTCGGGCTTTTATGAATCTAAATTGACTTATCATTTTGATTTGACAGTACTGTCGAGAGCGTCGAGTCATGCTGCCGCCGCCGGCAGTGGGACCCCGCCCCGCTATTGAATCGGCTCGCTTTTTAACACTTTTAATGGCGTGAAAAGCCCACTATCGTCGGTCGTTAATCCACTATGAATACGCATTTCAGAGCGTTGAGTATCCACTACTATACGCCCCCTCCCCCCTCATTGCCGTCCTACCACCAGGTGATGTAGTGGAGCTGCTATTGAGGTATTTGAATGTACGGATTTCCATGTGACATTATTGTAAATAGCTTTTCTTTGGTTCGACTCCTTTAGGATCGAAATCGGCTAGTTGTACAAAAAATGTCTATCGGTCAATATATTTTGACCTCCGAGTTTTCGTATGGGAGAGTTACAAGACTAAACTTAGGAAGTTATGAACTCTGAACACTGTGCATCTCTGTCACATATTTAAAGGAGAGGAGGAGAGTAGAGAGGAGAAGAGGAGGAGTAAATTATGAAGAATTAAAAATTATTATAAATTTTATACATACTTACTATAACTGAATGTCGAATATGTGTTGCTACATAGCGATACCATTAACGTGTAACGCATAACACATGAGCGGGTGTAATGAGCCATGAGCGGTGCGTCACCGCGCACGCCGCGCACACCTCGCGCCTGGCCGCGCCGGCCACTGCGGGCGCGCGCTCCCTACAGGAATACTAACAAATGCATACCATCCGCTAAACAAACAACATTCGGACTCATTTTTGTTTAGGTATGAAGTAGCTGGAACTCGTAAGTTCTCAGCAACATACATGGTAGAAACAAAGGTCCTACAGTGTTATTGGACTCCTATTCAAATTTTGCTCAGCTTAGTTGTGTATTGTTTACCTGTTCATATTATATCTCCTATAAGTAAACAACTATTCAATGTGAGTGACGTATTCTCGGAACATGTCATCATAATACCGGTTACTTCCCGGATCGGGCGCTTACTTTACTAAACCACGTCTCCTGACTTCAAGTATAATACCTCTATTACTGCGATTTCCGGAAAATAATACTGTCAATAGCGCTGTCAGTATGTTTTAATCATAAGCCCTTCCTATACATATTTTGTGATTTTTAACTCGATGGCGTAAAGTTCAAATTTGCTTGATTATAGGAGGGGTAAGTTTGTACAAGGGAAGGAAATTAAATCACTAAACTTATTACTGGAGGCAAGTCGTGCCGTAGCATAATATCGTCGTCCCTTCTCAATAAGCGGGTGAGCAGCGATTAAACTGCGCTCTCAACCCTTTAAGGCGCCATCAAAGTGAAAGTTGAAGAGACTTAATTCATTCCGAAAGAACAGTCGAATTAGCGAATTACGCGTTGACTTGTAAATAAATGGGAAGACAATCTCTGCCGGCGCCTCGGAGAAGAGAGGAGAACAGTAATGAGTATGAACCAGATACACTTCATAGACACAAAAAAGAGGTTTAATCAATATAACTTAGAAATACAAACCTAGACATTAATAAGATTTTATTCTAAGCGCAAGAACAATTTCGATTCGAATTCATACTTTAAAGGCAACTAAGTAGAACATTTTTGATATGTGTACAGTTTACAAATCGATTTCTACCAACTTTATTTGCGAAGCATACCCTTATTTATATTGTACCAAACTTCAAAGAATCAATATAAATAGAACCTAGCCGTGACTGGCCGTGAGTTTCTTTTGACATTCTTTCTTAAAGTTGGTCATGTAGTTTGCTTGTTTTTTTTGTTTCACTTCGTACTATTAATGAAGTCAATCTCTATTGACTTTGATCCGAGTCCAACTGACTTTCACGAAAACAGCATCCTCGGTTCACCTCACAGGACGAGACATCGCTGGACTGAAATTATATAATTTACATCCTGCATGTCCCAAAAGTTAAGTTAAAATCCGCTTTCTAATTAAACTCCAGCAAATTCCGAAAATAGCTGAAGCTCTGAACCAACTTGCGAGGACAAAAATGAGAACACACGAGGAATCAGTAATAAAGGCCCACCGGTTTTATTTAACACACGGAATACGGAAGCCTTTATTAGCCGCTCAAAAAGCTAAGGTTAGGATAATTATGGTCATGAGAAGGCAGATTGGCCTTTCGCCCGGTAATTGGATTAGTCATTTGGTTTTACGCCCGCGCCCGTACGTGACGTGAGGACACTGCCGCCGCCGCTGCCTTATTGTAGGCCGCGACCTCACCACTTATGATTTAAAAGCATTAGTTTCTATAAACTAGAATACGTCAGACCGATATCTACAAGAAAACAGTAACATCAATATTTCTAGTAGTCCAAGCTTACGCTTTACGGGGGAATAACGGCATCCGGACTTACTTAATGAGAAGCTATGTCTGTCTATATCGTATTGATTCCTAGTCGAATTTTCGGTCAAAACTAGATTTAGGAACGAACACATTTAATACAGTAGTATTGTGTTGTACAGTCCCAAGTTGTTGACAAACTCGTCCAGGCTAACACAGAACACAAAGCGAGACGCCTTTAATTACGACAATTAAAACATATAAGTCGGACAAGTGTTTGCTCAACTCCGCGACTCAAACGAGCCTTGCTGGCCTACGGCAGAGAGCTGCAGAAGGTGAAGATCTTACAATATAAACATGATATTCACATTTCTAGCCATATTTTGATAGTGAAATGCTTGAAGCAAATAGTTCGCGAATTCATTTACTGCTAACGTCGACTATTGTTGGTCTTAATACAAGTGTTAATGTTCAGCGCTCTGTTAGGAATGAGATTTCTCAGGATTTGTTGTGGTGGCTTCCTGTTGGCAGACGCGGCCGCGTGCCTTCCTCTGCCACGTGAATGTTTCCTACACAGACAGGTCGCACTGTTGGAACACTCACAACCAAGGAAACAAGGAGTATCAAATTAGTCTAATATTTTGGAGTTAGAAAAATAAAAAAATCACAGTAATTTAATAGCAAAAAACAAAACTTAATAGATTTTTCTTGATGGTATGTTTCATTGCTACATTTACTACCGGTTCACCTAAATGATGAATGAAATTCATCTTTCTTTCACACGCCCATCGTGGGTTCTATTATTATCAGGAAAACTTAATGAACATTAGATTATGATAGCTTTAATTGTGTGATCGCATTTCAATCATCCCGCTCATCTGTCAGTAGGACGTGAGCCTCACCGCGCGAGTCACGGGCATGGCGGCGGCGGTGGCAACACGGACAAGTTTCGCAAAGCGTTTATAATACGCGCAGGTACTTCATGCCAACTTTGTTACAGTTACCTCACACCACAAGAAAACATGGCGCCCGCACGGACGTGACCGATTCACAGATACTGACTGTTCTCTGGAATTGTGTACCAGTTGAAGATATTAGTAAGTAGTAATTAACATTTATCCCGTATTAGTAACGACAAAACCAAATTCAAATATCCCTGTAGGTGTCTTGAGTGACCCGCACCTCACACCGCAGATAAACAAGTAGTTTTTCCAAAAGCCAGCGACATTGTTTCCGTCATTACTCTTCATAAGCGGCGGGTTCGGTTACCGGCACCCGACGCGAATTAATTACAGCCTGTGCGTCACACACGCTCTGTCGACACGTCGCGCCTCGCAACTGATCACGCCAGAGTTCTGCGCGGCGGGCGCCTCCCTTATAGTCCTGAGTAAATACACCAAATAAAAACGGACCTTGTAAGAACCGACTTCCATCAACCCCTTGTACCGTTAAATTCACATTCGCCTTAAACTAAGTACAAATAAATTCGTTGAATTAATTTAGTTGTGTTCATTTTCAGTAGTAAGTTCATTTCGTTCATCAGGCCGGTTGGTTGTTACACCCATGTTAAGCGAGACGCTCGGGCTCCGGATTAAAACGTAAAAAGCCTCGCGTGGCCACTCGCGTGCCGAGATTACACAGTAGGTAACACCCAGTACTTCTGGTCGTGTGAGGTGACTGCGCTGCACGTCTGCATGTTTTGTGCACTTTTCTCCTCATTGTTTTCGTTTCTTTAAACTCTCGACATTCTCAAGAGCTTTCACTTAAAACGTCTATTGAGTCTATTTAGTGATGAGTTCGATGGAATTCCATTTGCAACGTAATTTATTGTTGAAAGTTTCATTTAATAACGAAGACAAATACCAAACACTTCCAACGTTATATAGTAGAACGAAACTAGTGTCGATGCGATGTCTTGAGTTCAGACACAGGGATTTGACAGATTTGTCTTGAATGAGTTACATTAAACCTGAAAATATTAACTTCTAGGTTAATAATGATGTGAGAAAGGATTGATTTATAAAAGGAACCGATATGTGTTGGTGTGAGTAATGCTTCCTATTGTAATGTGCGTCCCTCCGGAAGGTAGGCTCGGGGTCCGGGGTAATGGTCAGTGTCGGGTGTAGTACAGGTTGTTGAGGCGGCGACAAAAAGCAAGGCGCGCCGCGGAATGCCCGCCGCGCGTAAATCAACCTGCCGCGAGCTCCATCGCTGCGGTCATTTATTTTTTGTTCCTGGGCCACAACCTGGAGTTACGAAACATTGAATATAATCCAGGTAATAATCGAAGTTGTATAGAAAAATTAATGAAGAAATAAGTAGAAGTAGTTTTAAGTCACAGCCATGTAACCCAGTCTAACCACTTTTTCTTTTTGAGGAAATCTAAAACTCTTTACACGATGAGTGTTGAGTATCATTTCCCTCACATCAGTTTTAGATACATCTACAATCTGCTTGTCATCTCACACTTCGCTACATCAGTTTCAGCTCCGCGACGCGCGCGGACTCGGCACGTTGGTGAGTGCGGCGCGAGGCGCGGCGGTGCGCGTTCGATTCCCCGACATTATTAATGTTTTTGTTACATACAGACTCCCATTAGCCCGTTCGGTTCCGGTCGGCTACACGGTATACATAAAGTAGGGCGCGATGTGGACTGGTGTCCCAGCTAACGGCGGCGGACTAATGAACCAGAAAACTGTTGACTTATGAGAGATATGAAGTGGCGTCGTTAGCGACCAGCGAGCCGGTCACTGCGCGACACTCTATCACTAACTGTTGTTCGTGCATCATTGAATGCATCTCGTTGGATTTGACACTTATCAGGTGGCGGTGGTGGTATGCAGTAGGACACCGACTTAACAGAGGATCAGACAAAGAAAGTGCACAAATTTAAATATGTTTTCTTTTTACCCCTCAAAATATGACCCCTCTTGAAATATAAACTGCATTAAGCCTCAAAGCTTACTGAGAAGAGCGTCGGCGTCTGTCGCTTTAACATAATCAAAAGTCATACAAAATATTAATGAGCACAATAAAACTTCTACACGCTACTTGAAAACATTCAAACATGAAGCTTTTTATTTTCAATGGATTACATTTTGAAAGTCGTCTGGAGAAGTATAAGTCAAACTGTGACTGAATTAATAGACATCTTCAAGGAGAGACACAATTATAACTGATACTAGGAATTGCTCCTCAGCTAAACAGTACTGAGTATTATCTTATTTATTTAGGGAGTAAACCCCGAACTTTCCGCTTGACAGTCGGCGCTGCCGCCGACACACAGCGAGGCGCTCCCCTACAGAGACCGAACAGCCTTCCGGTACACAGGCGTGAGGGCTTGTTATACAATAAATCCTCGTTTGAAATGTTACGTAAATTAAATTCTAGGAAATTACCAACAGTATCACGGATATGTACCGTCAAGATCCGGACAACTGAGAGTTTAACGAGATTAACAGTAACACACCTGGGAGCTGTCCTCCACCAGATGTACTCACTTGTGCGGTTGTCTTAATAATGTTACACTTAGCTTTCTGCTTTCAAATAGAAGTGTTGCGCTCTTGATAATAGTTGCGATGAATCTACGATTCTATTTTTTTATTTGATATGATGGTGCATTGAACGTTTTTTCGCTCAGTATCGTAATGGGATCAACGGACTTGACCGAAAACTACACTCGCTACATTTGCCCTGACATTACTCAAACTACCGGCACAGTTCTAACCGCACAAGCAACTATGAACTTTAAACATATCGGTATAACGTCTGATTAGCATGTCTACAAATGTTGGCGTCGTCAAAGTGTCGTTTTCGTTATTTTCATGTGACATTATCCGTATATAGTATGTCGTCCTCATTGGAAGCCTCCCTGACGTAAACGAAAATGATATTTTTTTGTAGGAACGCCAAATTTTGTTGGGTGTAAAGCTTAGGATAGGTTGAATAGATAAGTGAGGAAATTGTTATTGTTCAGTGTCGCGCGATCGAGAGCTGTTTGTACTCGGCTTGTTATCGAGGCGGCGACAATTATGTTGTGGAATAGAATATAGCCGAAATAACGTTATCAGTCAATTGTTTTGGGCACAGATTGATTTTATTTACACTTATTAACAAACACAACAAAGTATTGTGACATAACTGTTTACTTATTAAATTATTGTGGACAAATGGACAAGACCCCGATTCTCCAAACAAGTTTTAAATTAAACGATACTAAAAATGCTGCCGATAATTGAAAGAAATTAATGTGAAAATGATCAAAATAAAAGAATATTGTTATGTAGTATATATTTATAAGATCTACTCCCTGTCAGAAGTCACAATATGCGTGGCAATACTCACGTAGAGATATGTTCCCATCGACGTCCCGCGGTGAGGTTCGATTTGTACGCGTTATTTAATATTGTAATGTGTTTTTGATATTTTTCCATTTCGCATCTATTCACGGTTCACAGTGAAGGGAGTCAGGACACGCCAAATATAAGTGGATTTGTCTGCAGCGTTAGAATTTGTGCGTTAGTTAACTGAGGGTTGTGTCACTTATACATATAAATGTCACTTTTGCGGACTTCGCCGAGTATGTTAATGCATAAATATGATCACACCGACACTCAATCTGGCGACACACTCCCCCGCGCCCTCGTGCCATCTTAAAATGTTTATTTTTGTTTCATTTGTAACTCAGCTACAATTTTACAACACTTATTTTGTTGCAAAATTGTAGCTGAGTCATTCTATTCTGAAATCAAAACCTATTTCGTCTTAAAGTTCATAGCAAATACAAGCACACTTCTGTTATCATCAGCAGATACAGTTTCGGAGCTCTGCCTTTATCTGCGACTTATTTAGTGGAGTTATCTGCCGCGCGGTACAGGTTTCAAACAAAGGATCACACCGCAACACAGTGGCACAATGTTCGGACGTGCATCGCGACCACCAACAAATACAGGAAAATTTACGCAAATAGAAACTATATCTAGATGTGCCACCAAAACCCAACGATAAATACCAAAACATTGTTATGACAAACCCGGAGTATCGCAAACATTGTAAAGCAATTAGCGAGCGCGCTCATTCGGGCCGTTTCCATAAATCCACCTATCTGATAATGAGATCTACGGCAAATTAGCTCTGTATAATTCGGTTTTCGATTTTAGTAATAAAATTATTGTGACATGGGAACGCCGGCGCTACCGCGCTGTTGGGAATATTACCAGAACATAATAGAGCACTTAGATGAATTGTTTTACGTGTTACAATTAGTTTGACGCGCGTTTTACATTTCATTAGGCACTCCTAATAACTAAATAATGTGATGTGCGTTCACGCGGCGCCGCGCCCCGCTGTTCACTAAATATTGTGTCCTCGTAATGTGGATTATATTAAGGCATGGACCTGCTCGGGTAATAGACGCGAGCGATGAATTAATGTAGCTAATGTAGCTATTAACAAATGTACTAATGATCATGTCCCTTTATTCTTTTAAGACCATTCATCGGCATTTTTTTATTCAATCGGGAACAATCGGGATGTCTTTAGCGACCCGATAACTAGCGGCTCAGCCGTACCTCCCATACTTTAATTCAGAAAGTGGATGTACCGATAACCGTTTTCAGGAGAGCAGTCTCTCAGTCAGTCAGTATACTTGTAATAGCTAGACGAATATTGAAAAGGAGTCCCGAGAGAGAAATTAATCACTTAATATTTATACGTCTCACATAACTGGTTAATAAAGTATTTTTTACATTAATAGAGATATCTAACAAAAATTCAAAAATAATAACTGCTATACTTCATTTTCTTACCTCTTGTTATACTTTACTTTGAATAAATAACACTCAAGATAGCGGGAGATCAATTTTGAACAGCATGTTCTCATATCTGTGTGCAGCAGTCGTTGTTCTCGCTCCTTATCAATCTCCCACGCAGCCTCAGTAGCTAGTGTACACCTGTCAGCTGCGGTCGCCGCGTGACGCCGTGTGACGTCGCGTGACGCCGCGTGACTCCGCCTGCGGTCATTACCGACACATCGGACACCACACTCAATTAGATCATAATCACTGCTACGCTGATACTGCAATACAAATGTGCTTTGATCATTATAACATGCTAATGTTAATAGCTGTAGTGTGTAGATAGCTATTTAGCGGCGACAATCATTGGCCATTCGGAAGTTAAAAGATGGAATAACCTGAATCTACTCTTATCAAACGTGACTCCATATTATACTTATGATTTGAGGTTTTATAAATCAAGTGTTACTGAAACAAACGAAAATATCACATAGAATGGCTAAGACAAATATGTACGTTCTCAACGAGATGCCTCCACATAAAAAGGCTTGTTAAAATCCGCTTCACACACCAACTAGGGCGCAGTAACGACGCCATCTAATTCTTGTAAAACATTTACGATTAATTTGACAAAGTACCAAAACAGGTGTACTGCGGGGTATATGCAATCAACCCTGTAATTATTATAGCGGGGTATAATAGGCCCCGTCCGGGGACGTAAATCCTGATAGCGCCGCCAGCAAAAAGCCTTTATTGCTTCATATAAACGTTCAGAAGTAACACTCGAATATATTTTGATAATCAATTAAGTCGTAGTAATACAAAATCCTCATTGATTAATATATTTAATAGGTATTCCTTATCAACGCAAATATACGGTCCATACCTACGTAGATGTAAATGTATACTTCTGCATAATTTCAAAGTTTGCAGTGACTATTTAACCTTTAATACAAGCTATTTTATTTCGAGTTAATCTTCTTTTCAAAATAAACCATTTTGGATGTGGTAGTTGTCCTTCTGGTATTCTCTCGTTGTGTTAACCCTACGCGGCAAATAACTCATTTAGTTGGTGGTCCGTAGCAACCTTAGCCCCCTCATTTACATTTGACGTTACACTCAAAAAAATTGGATTTAATTTTTTGCGTCCGAATCTGAATAATGTTCCTCGTCTTGAAAAAAATGTTCGCTAGGAAAATATTTGTATTAATTTAAGGATTCATCAAAATTTTATTTTGATCTCTATCCATGAAAACGTTGAAGAGTTTTATGGTAGCGTTTTAATTTATAACATTATTGTGTTAATCAAGTTTGAAAGCAAAATAAGTTATGCATTATATTGATCATTAATTTTTAATCAAGTACTTGGAGTTAAGTATAACGACATCCGAGGCACGTACAGAGGCGGTGACACAAGACCAGCCGCTATCGCGCTCCCACACAACACGCGTCACCGCTCACTCCCGCACGCGGCCGCGCGGGGAGACGACGCGACCCCTGCATTGGAAGACAATTCAATTGGCGTCTGTGCAAGCATCTCCTGAAAACACTTTCACATGCCATGGATATTGGATATACATGTATGTTTTGTGTCTATAATGAAATATTGTACAAAGATAACTTTGACTTTTTTGTGCTTATAAAAACATAGCCATTAAAACTATTTAAATAGCACTATGGTATATTAAAATAGTAAGAGTACAAGTTAAATAAGTTAATTTTCAAATCAAATTGACAAATCGTAAATCAGTGAGTAATGGCACGCGCATACTTTGGATGTCAGTTTTCTGCCAGTCGAGCTCTGTCTGGAAAACTGATTACAGTACAGATGAAACGTTTACTCGCTTCCGTATACTAACTAAAAGACAAAATTATAAAGCTGCATGGCAATTGTAACAAATAATTATACCGACAAAATATATTGAAACCTATAGATATCATTAAAACTAGGTGTTATCTGACAAACAAATCCACTTGCCGACTAATAACGAGTGAAAGTCTAAGGCGGTATCAGACAGTTCACATTACAATTGGCAATTTGACTTAAAGAATCTCCCTCTATGTCAGCGCCGCGAGGTGAGCATTACGTGGGTGAGCCCCCCTGCCCCCCTCGCCCCCGCAGCCTCTCGTCGAGGTCAGGTGGGCTGTAAATCAGCGTGAGCGCCGATGAAACCAATCCCGTTCGATTAGAGCCCCTCCATGCGATACAAAAGTAGATGGAGAAGGCGAACATGGAAGAGGCAAGCTTGATAAGGTGTTGACAAGATACAGGATTACTTTGTATATGGTACGTTTATATATGGTAACTTTCATTGCATGAAGTCATACTAGTGAGTTTAACCGCTGTATTGGACATTCCTCTGCCGCGAGTCACGTGTGATCCTTCTGCCTGTCGCCGCGCAGTGGCCGCTGCCCGCGCGAGTGTTGACTCTCCACTGAATTAATGTTTTGTTCCCTGCAGAGCGCCTCTAAGATGTTAGCTCACGCCGCGCGCCGCTACTATTCGATGTGTCTTACATTTGTCTTACATGACTTCACCGAGCACATTTGTTTAGTGCAGTTGTGCAGTGTTTGAAGCTGGTCCTACTATTTTCATTTTTGATTTTGGCAACACTCTACACTTTAATTTGAGGGTTTGGAATGTTTCTTATTCTTGTCTCATGAATAGAAATAAAACTTAAAGTATTGAACAAACGTTGAAGTCTTCGTAAACGTGATTTCTGTCCACTGTCGACGAAACTACTCTGTGATAAAAAATCTCTAAAACTGAAATATTAAGTGCTAACATGTGCAAAAAGTATCCGTTTCTAATGTGACGTAACTTTGAGAGGCATGAGTGTCTCAGTGGCAGCTATGCCCTACTGGCTAGCAGAATCTGCAGCGACCGAGCGCGGAGCGGGCCGCGGTGTGATGCGGCGCCGCCGACACCCGACATCTGTCCACTTTATGTGACACACATGCGCCCATACAAATACAACTCGATTATAATGGTTTGAGATATTACTACTTTACATTCTGATAGCGGCAGCCTCAGATTGCCTTGAGACTTACACGCAGTAACTATCTCAACAACTTTCTAAAGTGCTTCCATAATACTCGGAGCTCTTCAAGTGATTGTACTATCTAAGACTTACATAAGTTAACGTTTAATGTAGGTCTGTCATTTTTAATGTGTCTGTCATCAATGTATTAGGGTACTCCAGATGTTTGTAACAACGGCGCGGCGGCGTCTTCGTCACATTTTGAGTCAAAGTAAATCCTTAAAACTTTATATTTGCAGTAAGTTCACATTGAAGCGACGCGTGGTGAGGCTAAGTATTGTTTTATTGTTCTAGACTGCGGTCGTTTATGCTAAGTTCCAGTTAAACTGCGCTGCCTCCTAAACGCGCATCTTACCGAACATTCATTGTACTCCTAACGTAGAGTTTACAAAAGTTAAACCTATCATTTACGTTATGTTAGTACTAAGATTCCAGCACTGCATGTTATAAATGGCTGCCGTGAGTACAATTTTCTTTCAATTATTTTTAATTAAATTATTATCTTTAATGTAATTGCAAACGGTCACGAAAATATTATTCTACCTGTTTTTTCTCCTGCTTTTAATTCTGTGTCATTATTAGTTTCCAAACATCGTCAGTCATTTGACCGCCTTATTTCCAAACCTCCTGGCAAATGAGTGTCAGATAAAGTTAATGCGGAAATCTGTTTTGTGTGAGCTCCACAAACAGGTGCTGATGAGACGGAAACCAGAACTGGATTGTTGGTACCTAATGAACAATGTCTGTGCTAAGTAAACGTAACCGTAACCATTTAACGAAACAGTCTACTTCCATTACTAGGTCTAAAAACCATAACATTAAATTTATAATAGTAGGGTCGGTAAAATTATTAGCAGATAATAAAACTGCACAGCATCATCTCTACTCTCTGACGGTTGCTTACTATTTTTTTAACTCGGTGATTTTCAATTTCATTTATTATCACGTCTTACGCATGTTAGTTAGATAGTTATCTACTGTCAAAATTCATTACAGATGTTGCGAAATAAAAAGCGTCTCGTGACGATTCGTGTAAGTAGCCATCTATATGAATCTGTTACTCCCAAGTCAACATGTATGTTTACCATCGGCAACTCGCACCAGTCACTGCGAGCGGGCGCCTCTTGACAGAGCGACAGCGAAGCCTTTGCCTTCACCTCGCACTGAATACGAACCCGAAACCTTTGATTACCGGCTGCATGCGCTGCTATTTATCACATCATTAGCGCTGGTCCCGCGTGCTCCACGTGTCACATATAAAATAGATGTAATTGAGCGCGGTACGAACCCCACTACGTGTGCGCGGCTGAATGGACGCAAATTGATGCCGTAATGATCGCGCCGGACCGAACCGGGCCGTGCCGGACCGCATCGCACTGCGCTGGACCGCGCCGGACAATTAATGCGTTAGCAATCACGCATCAATGCTTTTATGGTACACTGTAATATGACGGTTTGGAGCACATTGTTTGGGTTTTCCCGAGAGATATCTAATGGAACATATAATTGTTGATGCCTGTTTAGAGCCAAAACACCTATCTAAAAAGGGATAAGTAATAACTTTACCTGTTCCTACATTGATTGAAAAAGTAGAATTTGTGTACCTTCGTTATAATCTTTGTGGTCATCTCTTGAGGTTCCTTCTTTCGGTCAGCTTCATCGCACACACACACGTGCAGACGTGACACGTGTTTCGTGTTGGCGCGCGGCGGACGGGAGCCACCGCAAGCGACCGCACCGCACCGCGCCGCGCTGTTGCCAGCGAGCCTATGTCGTCCCCCAATATGGTTACTATATTACGCTATTCACTTGCTATGGCAAAGTAACCACTATAAGTAAATTTTTATTCTATAAACAAAATAATGGACTCAATTCGATATACCTATTGATGTAATTTTAACAAAAAAGGAAACCTACTTAAAAGCCTAGTCTTCTTGGTTCATGGTTGAAAGTTTTTAGTCTTGAAGGGCTTTTTTATGTTCTCTTATCAAAGCTAGTTATCAAAAGGCAAATAGTCTGAATGAAAAACTACTGGGCCAAACTCAATCAATTTTGCAAAACTGCATATCTCGTAAGTCGGAAAGGAAATTCTAGAGTAATCGATGTATGTTTGTATGCCTAATTCAAACTATATCGAAACACACTCATAAGAACTTTACGAGCAGTGCTTCTTTCCCAATAATATTGAAAAAGAACGTTTATTGGAATAGAATACCTAGGCATCAAACTAAGACGCGAAAAATACGCCGTAGTCTGTACGGCGGCTGTACAGTACTCACATAAACAAGGGCGGGAGGTCACGACTTACGATCCACTTCACAACCTTTGCAATTCGTATGCTGACACTTTCCTTTGTCCAACTTTTAGTTTGTTATATGTATATTATCTTAAATCGCAGGTAATTTCTTAACTCCGCTCCTAAAACTGCTGTCAATGTTAAGTTTGGATTGCGTAACAACCTAATTACACTTGAAATCATTTGAGAGCTTAAACAATGTGAGAATGAAATGTTCAACAATAGATTCAATTTGGGATCATTATCTCATAGACGTATTTTCTTTATTTGGAAAATATTTTCAGTAAAAATTGGGACATCTTTATGTTCTGGAGACGTGTGTGGGTGTCTTAGAAATGGAAGGAGCAGCGTTATACACTTACGTCAGACTGAATATTATCTGCAGAAAGATAAACAGACGGAGCAGATTGTGACTGACAGCACCGTATTCAGCGGGATCTGGGCAAAGAATTGTGCTCACACAGCGACTGAGCCGGGAGCCACTCTTATACGAGGGAAATAATTAAGATTTTGTATGACGTTCAGTTGATAAATGCTTCATTTGCGACATAGCCACTCAGCCCAGAACAAACTAATCCAAAAATTACGCTCTCTTAAAAGGACTATTCGCATCAAAATATTGTAGAGTTAACCCTGTTATTGTAATCGAAATATAGCACGTCATCAGCTAAAAATAAAGTAAAATGACCTCTTGTACTGCGCGCAATTTCCATTAAAATCAAGTGACGATGTTAAATAAGATAAAGTATAAAGTTATGCGAATCACATCGAGCCCTCCGTAATTAAATAGTTTTCATGTAAATTGATTTAAGTAATCCCAGAGTCTGGAATGCTCGGCCTAACGCGAACTTTCACGTTAATTTCATTTCATATAAATTGTTTCGTTTTATTCTCTTCTATTGTTTCCATTTGAAACAATTAAAGTTTAGGTTTAATAAATATTACTCGCGCCCATGACAAAAATATTATTAGAATTAATTTTAATTGTTTTCATATAATTTTTTGCACATGTGTCAACATAATCTAATAAAAAATATTGAAACAACGGCCATGTCTTAATTACAGTAATTCCAGTTTACGATATTAACTCAAGCTTGGTGTACTCGCAAAAAATATACTTATACATATGTACATATTTGCCGAAGAATTTAAGATGGCACTCTGGAAATAGGTGATGTTTTGTAAGAGGTCTGTGAAGAGTTTATTTTATTTATTTTGGACGTAACTTTCATTGTTTTTGTAAAAAAAATTAAACATTCAAATTGACTTACGTCATTCAAAAATCATTAAACTTAGAAATCTTTTCTTACTAGTGTTGTAACGCTGAGTTCTTAGTTCTTAACTTGGTATTGACAAGTTTTCAAACAAAACGTTCATTCCCTTACATATAAAGTATCAGAGTCTCCACACTATCTTCTTTGTTCGTCCCAAAATGTATTATAGCGTACACCACAACTGAAGGTCAGGGTCACATCGACGACTAAATTAGGGCCAAGGTCAGCTGACCTCGGAGCGAGAAGACAAACGGAAATTACAGCAGCGCATGTCTAGTCATATACATGTCATGGTACGAAATAGCAGCTCCTTGTGCGAGGAGATGGCCGATGTGAGAGTAAACATCGGTACCTATTACTTGTAGCTATATATAAAGACGAGCAATGCTATAATAATGCTGAAAATCATTTCAATCATTTGTAAATGACTAAGTAAATAGCACTGAAAATTCTACCTAAGACTCCTGTCATAAAAAGTTAAATAAGTAGAGTTTTAAAAGCCCGAATAAGGAAACTAATGATCTGCGACGCTTTTGACGTCAAATCGTTTTGATGAAACAGTAGTCAACAAAAGTACATCACTGGATGTTTCTTCAATAGAGACTTGGTATACTTGGCGGTAACAGACGTTTGAGAGTAGACCTAAGTCTGTGTCCTACAAACATGTAAGCCTACTTATTGTAGTTTCGCTCCAGACCTGTTCACAGGCGTCTCCAAGTTGAGTCTTTGATAAGATGCTGTAGGTAATTAAATGAGGACCAACGGTAACCACAACTACGGTAAGACATTTGTCGAAATACGAGCAGATCTCGGAAATGCTTACATTGGAGTCATTTTAATAGACGGCTTCATTTGCATGTTAAAAAATAAGTATAATAAATAAGCCGGATTATATTTGTTAAAGATAGCATTAACGCTACTCTACGTCAGGAGACACACACCTCGGCTTACAATCCATTGGTCTGTAGGTGTTTTACATGGGCTTGTTTCTTACTCAAACTTATGTTGGCTAAAATATGTAGTTTTATGTCCAGCAATCAAAAATTTGAAGTAAACAATATAATAACATATTATGCGCCCAAGCTGAGAGTAAGAATCGTATGACCCACAGGCCACAACCAAGATTGCAAACTCGAACACTAGCCATTGTCCTGGTTTTATTCGGCGTCATATTGAATTCTCTCCGTAAAGAACATAATTTTATTACAAACGTAAACCCGTATTGTAGCCCCACCACAGCAGATTGGGGTAAAGATATCAGCAGCAAATAAAATGCGCAGCAAAACGATTTCTGTGAGAGAAGCGAAAGCAGGGGCCAAAGAAAAAAGGACTCGGCCGCGTCAGGTTCTAATACGTAATAGAATTTATTAATAAAGGCTCCTGTGACCCGGCGCCGGCGATTGTTATTCAATGCGAACGATTATTGTATACGGAATCGGACGATTTTTCTATCGGGCTATGATAAGGGTGAAGCGGAACGGTTCGCGGAGGGGAGAGCAGGGGAGCGGGGAGCGGGGTCGGCATCGGAATCACCGCATTACGCGACGGTCGACGGCGAACAACACACACTCGTCTTATGAAGCTACCCGAGACATTCTGATGGACTCCAAGTCGGTTACTAGTTGTAACAGCCGTATGTTGATCTTAAAGTACTGATACACTAATGCCAGTCGACTCAGAGCTTGTGTAGTTACCTCATAACTCCAGCTTGTATTATAATATATAATCTATCCATAGGTCACAATATGAAGACCGAGAGTTCGATATTCAGACTAATTTGTTCTTTAGCTAAACTATATGAAGAAAATAGAAACTGAACGCATTTTCATATTACCTATTTACAGTCCTTATAGCGTTATCGCTATTTAGTTGGTTTTGAATTAGTTCCGCAAAATAAAATAAAAACTACTTACCGCAAGATAAGACCTGCAAGGAAAAAGGAATGTGTTACTTCCTTTTTCCTTGCATGACGTGTAGCAAAATTTAACTTCTAAATCGAGAGTGACCCCAAATAAAGCGGTAACGAAGTGAGCAAGCGAATTAAACCCTGGTATTGACAGCAGTCGTAAAGTCCGTGAGTGAAGCCGCGCAGGTGAGGTGAGCCTGTTCGGTGCTGGGTGTATCGAGGATTCAATCAATCTATTCAGTATCCGCAATCAAACCGCAAAATCTTTGTCCTCAGAGTACTGGGATTGACTGACAAATAATCATAATAAGTCGACCCGATTAAGTTATATCGATAGGTTAAAACATGTGTAACACCTTTTCTATATTTTTGTTTCTGTTAACTGATGGTGGATGATGCTTTTGATGAGCCCTATTTTGGTAGTGCCAACACCAGTCATGTCACTTCTATAACTGTTCAACGCATCGCACGTGCCTAGACAACAGTAGTCACAGGTCCTAGGCGCGGCGCGGGCCGCGGTATCCGCTGGTCGCTACGCAAAACCCCGATTTTTCCCTCCCAGCCAACCCTTGCTCATTCCGATGCAAATTGGCCTCTTTCTAAATTACTTTATTAAATCGAAGCGTGTTCTCCAATTATTGGTGCGCAACGGTGCGCTACTGAACACGATACCTACACGGCAAATTTACTGTTTTTATTAAGCGAGTTTTAATTAATTTTAGCGTCAGCTAGAAGCGTGAATTAGAAGCTGTTCCGTGATGCACGACAGGCAGAAAGTCCTCTATGTAATGACGACGAGACACTTCGCTTATGGATATTGATGTGGAATATTTTGACGCAAAATGTCGGTATTACTTTTACAAGCCGCCGCTGCTTCAAAATCTGTTGTCTTGCGATACATCACTTTACCGCAGCATACGGTTACCAGCCACTCAATGTAGTCTTTACTTTTCCCCTCGCACACACATCACTTGGACTCGCGCCTGGCCGCTCCGGTCCGCACCGCTGAGGTTCAGTAGCTTTCTTTGCGCGATATAAAATTGATGACTGGTCGGAGGCTGGTAGTCCTCGGGGGCCGCCGCTCTTACAATGACAAATGGTACAATGATCCTCCGCGGATTTTTTCACGCTTCTGAACCGTAACTTCTGTTATCTCAAAAAGGAACGCATTTTAAAAGACGTACCCAATCGTATCTTGAGGGTTATAATATTTAAAAAGCGAAAATTAAACTCACTTTCAGCGGGGATAAGTTATTTTAACGACATTTTTCAATTAAATACTAAACAACAAAATCGGCCAGACTCAAACCTGTGTCTCCCGGCTAAACGCTTACGGCGGTAGTGTTCGAGCGCCTACTGGAGGTGAAACTAGGATCTAGAGCTTGATTGTAGTTTGGAACGAAGAAGACTTGGATCATGTTGCTTAGGAGTTAGAACTGAACCAGGCACTTGATCATAACCCAGCGGCGGAACAATAATGGCAAAACCTTAACTGTATTAAGTTGCAAACTGATCGCGTGCATTTTAAATAATAAATATTGACATCAGTGTTGGCTACTAATCCATGTTAGTTTCACTTGTATAAGGGTACAACTGAAAAAACACAAATAGGGACTAGTATCTCCATGTACATAATTGATTCTCTACAATAATTCTATATAATGCGTGGAACAGATTGTCTGGTTGCTCCCTCATCGGCTTCTTATGCTCGAGCAATTAATTAATTAAACACCAACACCCCCCCCCCCCTCTCACACCCCACAGTTTTACGACGACACTCCCCCACCCCCATAGACCGCTCACCGCGCCCCACACACCAGGCTAGGCCCAGTACTCCGGCAGTGCATAGTATCCGCACGCAGATTCAGCAGCAGATTTAAGGTAAGGTTCCATGTTTTCAACTAAACTATAACCATTTACTCGAGAAAAGTGTGTGACCCCCTTCTCATTGGGACATTTGATTAATCCAATGTTCGATTGATCGGCGAATGTTTCGGGAATCCGCACCAATGCCACTAGAAGGTAAACGCAAAGGATAGCTTTCTGAAAACACTTTTGTATGTTTATACAATATACCAACAAAGTAATAGTTCTTTATCAGAGAAATCTATATCGGAGACGAAATTAGTTGTTTAACGCTAAAGAAGTCATGTTATTACTTAGAATTTTCGTATGGTTGGTTTGGCCAAGATCTTTCAAGCTCGTAACAGAGTGAACCTTTTGGTCTCAGTGTTGTCGCGTTCCATTATATATATATATATTATTTATATATATATATATTATATTAATGATAATGACTGGTTGAGGCAAATGGACACACAGTTGAGCACACGTTCACTTAAAAAGAATCTGTTAAAAATATTAAACTTAGAATTTTCCAAAAATGTTAGTTAATGTATGTAGGTAGTCTGATGTTTTTAGTTTAAGTTAATTTCTATTTAATGTGTATTTTGATTTGCTTTTATGTTTATTTGTAAGTCCTGGTATGTTCCGAGGTTGTTTTAAATATTTTATAAAATGTAATAACGAGCGCTATTCCCGCCGTCAAACTGTCACAACAGTTTGGTGGGTTTATAAGATGTATGTTTTTTTGTTTAATACCAATAAAGGATTTTAATAATAATAATAATAATTAACACGGCGGTGACGCAGGTCGCGGCTGACAGCGGCGGCGACGCGCGGGGACACCGGCGTGTAGCCGTAGACTCGCGAACAACAACAGCTGATTGTTCTGCTTCTAAAGGACTAAAATCTATTTACCAACGGTAAAGGTTCAATATTCTCAACTGAAGGCATTTGAAATGAAATAATTACGTTCCACTTAAAAAGATTACTAAGAAGTTCAGAAAAAAATAAACGCGGGCTATTTTGTTTACTTTCTTCTTCATCATCATCACCCTGACTCAGCCCACGGCCACAGGCGTCGCTCATGGCAAACCATTGAGCTCGATAGTACTGTTTGTTTATATTACTTGATTGATTTGCTTCTATGTTTTTCCTTTTATATAATTTGTTTTTCATCCATTAATCAGATCTTTAGTTCTTCCTATTCCGTCAAGACTGTCCTAATCGTCTGCAATTCTTGTTGTATATTTTACACACATTAAAATTTATGGCTTATGATAAAGCTATTTGAATAAACTAACAATATAATTAAAACTATTAAATGAAACGATTACCTTTCACAATAGGATTATGATACGAACGTAACGTAATATTTGGCTCATTAGTAACAATGTTGTATTTTTAAGAAGTAATATGTGTAGCAATCAAATATCACACAATTGAAATAAAATGTTCATTGGAATTCGTTTCAGGCTGAAGAGCCGCAGACTAGCCACAGGTTATCCCATCCGGGTGCGCCGCGTGTGTCACTCTAGTACTAAGTGTAACGGTACGGTATAGTGCCCCAAAAAAATTATTTACAATAAAACTTCCTATGAATGAATGGACATTGGATTAAAATGTTACTTTTCGCTCACCGGGGCAAAGTTTAGATCTTTTCGACGATGAGGGATCACAAACCCTTTAGCTCATTCAGAATTAAAAGATTATTTTACAGATTACATATTGGTATTCTGACATCCTTGCCACCATGCACAAGTATGATGTATACTAGTCGACCCCGCCCAGCCCCCTCCTCCCATCACCCCGCGCCCCTCTCCCTGGCCGGACGACTGCCGAAACTTTCACGTTCGACTCGTGACGCCAACTTGGAAGTTAATTTTGTCGTAGACAAAGTTTAGCCACATTGTATCGTGTGTTTTATAGACTGATAAATTGACAATAAAACAGTTACAAGGGAACGAAAACCTTACGGAACTTAGTACTATACTAACCTAAGACAGCAGTATGCGTCAAATGGATGAATAAATACGTTACTCTACGCAAACAAAATATGAACTATAGAAAGACAATGGTAAGAATCTTGGAATATAAAACTAAAATGCAACAAAGTTGTTAGGAGCGCTTGGTGACCGTAACGAATGTCACTCTGCTTGCATACAATAATAGTAAATCTAACGTCCTCGCTCGTCCTGACCGGAGCGAGAACTCGCGTCGCGCCGAGTCGCGCCGCACCGATGCGTCCTGCTCGTTGCTCGTGGCACTCCAGCCGGTGGGATTTATCGCCGCACTTAATTACCGACGTCGCTGCGCGCCGGCTTGCATCGAGCGACAACCCGACCCGTACGGGTTCCTACGTTTTATATCGCTCGCTTTGTTTTGCTCGCTTTTGTTTCGGCTCTCACTTCACTAGCATTGTATTGAGTGCAGTCTGGCCAATCACATTGTTCGTGTTTCGGTATGCGGCGCAAATAAGTGACATCAGTCTTTCAAACACATGTAGGTCAGTCACCGCGCCTAGCAGAGCTCACTTTTATGAGTTTTGTGTCGGGGTTTTTGTTGTGTCGTGGGGCCAAAACATAACAGTAGTGTCTTAAATGAATAAAATGTACGAGTACATGATTTCTTAGGTTACACTTGTGTATTGCGCCAGTCCCTGATCGTTACCCGAAAACTATGGTAGGTAGGTACATACAACAATACATGAATAAAAACTTTTTATCCTTAAGCGAAACAATGAGATGGCGCGACTGGATGATTACAAACAAAATGAATAGTAGCAGCAATATACCAGAGAGAGGGGAAACATCGACTGACGCCTCTGTGCTGCACGGGACATTGCCTTGCGCACCATTTTAGTACAACTTTGCTTAAGTACATCTGATGAAGATTAGCCGGCTGCTGATTGCCGAGGTTAATGTATGGGCTGCCGCAGCCGCGTTCTCTGACCCATGTCTAAATATTGATACACTGCAGCTTTATTTTATGTATTATACGCTAAGTACTCATTGCTGGTGCCTAAACATATCTGATACCTACTTTTATTTCTTCTTTTCAAGCAAAATATTGACAAACTTGCAAGAACCTCAGAACATATGACATTGTCATCAAGCAAGTAAGAAGATAATCGATTCCCGGTACAAAACAAGCCCTCTCTAAGCCTGGAAAACTTAACTCTTCCTACTACAACTAGCCCACTCCAAGTAGACATTTCGTTTTGCGTAAATTCCCAAAGAGCTGACAATTAGTTTATTATTCATATAAAAAAAGTAATCTCGAAAGTTGGATCCGTCTTGCGCAAACATAGAGTAGACTGTCGGATCACTATTCCTGCAAGGTGAAGGAATAAAAAATATCATCCCACTAATAGCAAGAAAAGCAAAATTATTTTTTGTGTGTTTGTGCATACTTATGTTTGGTACCTTTTGCCACTCAAAGTAACAGCTTAAGATCATACATATACTGTCACATTATTTTACCCCTGTAAAAATCGAAATAAGAATAGCACACTTGAAGCCATTTATTTCTATGCGAGATTTACTTACTTATTTATATGTATTCTCCCCAAAACGTAATTTTAAACAGTAGTTAGTAAATGAGCTTTTTTTTGAAAATAAGCAAATGTCGCCACCTGGCGGCCAGCAACACACACTCACACTGTGGCACTTACCACTGTAATAGCACAAACTACCCGCCGCCATAGAACAGTCTATTAAAGTGAATAAGAAAAATAATATTGGAATCGAAGACGAACGTAAAGTTTTCGATGGCATGCAGTTGGCGGCGAGCCAGCCGACAGCCGACAGCCGGGGCGTTGGGAAAAACCGAGCATTTACCTACCACCTACATGATTTATGGAGCTTCATCCACTTTGGTTCTGACTTAACTAGCTAAGGAAATGCAGATTCCACTTCCCCATTCAACGTAATGCCGTTCCAATGGAAATCGGCGACGACACCGCGCTCTTACACAACGCGCTCTCGCCGATCACACCGAACGGTCATGAGCTCAGACTGAGGGAACAATGAGGATTCCTTACGAAGAGGCCAAAAAAGACATACCCATCTAATATTTGACTGTACCAATCGTTGCTTATTTTGATTTATGTGATAGTGGTAATATCAATAAATAATTGATCTTTCCCGGATCATTATAAACAGCCTGGTGAAAGACGCTCAGGCAGCGGAGCCTGAGTAATATTGTCACATTTTTACCTTTTAAGTACGGATCCCTCGGGAGGAAAGGTGTCATCATTGTGAAGATCGCCCGGAGGACACGTTGGGGCATGGAGATTGAGCACCGGCGCGGGCGGCAGTGACCGCTCGCGTCCGGCCCAGGTATAATCTATGGTTCAGTCCGAGGCCGACTGAAAATCAGTCTCCTCCTTCCACGAAGCTGGCAAAGGAGGGAGTAAACAAGCGAGGCGAAGAGCCGCGCGACCCAGCCGTCCTGGTAGATGCTCCGGCCGCTCTCCGGCCCCGAAACAAGGAGGGCAAAGGAAGCAACATGAGTGGGTTTTATTCAGTAGACGTCTGAGATTCCCTTCCATGCAACCCAAAGCGGAATCAGTCCTTTGATGAATTTCCATCCAAAAAAGAATAAAACGGTACGGAGCCCTACAAATGACTGGGTTACATTTATTACACAGGTAATTACGGGAATTTTGAATATTGTTACGAGCAGCTGTCTCATTTAATTCATATAACTTAATTTAACATTGGATTATTATTATTTTAGAACAAATGAGCGCTAAGATTGTAACATAATCGCATTATGTGTACTCTAATATTGTTCTGAGTGTTACCTTAACATACATGTTACTGGTGTACACTATGAAACTTTCTGAAGAACGACTGCGCATGATATCCTAAATAGTATTCACAGCCACGCAGGAATTATTTTCCAGCTATCAAGCCGGCTGTGTCACACAGTCTGCCGTAAAAATTCATAAAAGTCAATGTCGACGATACTTTTTTCAATATTTATTTTCATCCGCCAAAGGGTAACTCTATATTTCAAAGCAGAATATAAAATAACAGAACGAACTAGTCCGATACGGTTATTTATTTACTTGAACATAGATTTGTGTGTTAATTTGTAGCCGCGGACATGTACACAGCGCCGGCAGAGTAATGTCTCTCGCTCAGATAAAGCCCCGGCATTAAGAGAATATTCTAAGGAATTTATAATGCTCAAGCCCCAAAATAAAAACATAACCCCGGGGACCGCGGCCGCATAATTAAGCAGTTAGTCCGTGCTCGCGGATTAACAGTGAACAAATTTATAAATACACATAGTAACGCTCTTATCTCTATGAGGGTAAGGTTGAGAATCTATTTATTGAAGTTTGTTGATGAAATTGAGCAAGTGGTGTGACCGCGGCGGCTGTCCGACCCGCGCTGTGCCGGCTCGTGTCGCTGCTCTGCTGCATCGTGGCAGCTCTACTGTCCTACAAGCACAACGACAATAGAGAATAGCTATCTCCATCTGTAAATTTGAAA
The DNA here is from genome assembly GCF_003590095.1 of Trichoplusia ni. Taxonomy (NCBI): domain Eukaryota; kingdom Metazoa; phylum Arthropoda; class Insecta; order Lepidoptera; family Noctuidae; genus Trichoplusia; species Trichoplusia ni. The sequence continues at coordinate 8,343,224 of NC_039496.1, forward strand.
AGACTCGCTACTATTGCTGGCCCTGCCTTGGCTTACCGCTCAAACTTTCGCTTAAAAACAGCAAATCAACTGTAAATTGTAGTTTTGGGTCGTGATAAGAGGGATAGCAATTAATTACCAAGTTCGAATAAATTATCATAAACGTAAACCAGGAACACAATTGTATCCGAGAGACATCAGTCCGGGGGAGGCGCGCGGAGGCGGAGGCGGATAGCCCACTATGAATAGGCAAGAGAAATGAGATCAATCTCGTGCCTCAACACTTAGAACCAGCACTCGAGTCAGTTGGGTTCGCCGCGACACCAGACAGCTTTGGTCATTGATACCAGGTGCCTACTAGAGACAATGATCAACGAAGGCAAGATCGACACACGACTACGATATGACAAGACCGACGCTGCAATAAGAAAGTGAACAAGTTAGATAGTTGAACCGCTTTTGTGTAACACTTTGAGTAACTAATCGGAAGGTAAAAAGTTCAGTTGGCAGTATTTGGTTGGCATTCCGCCAGACTCTGCCTTCGACTGACGGCCTCGGCGCGCGTTGACTTCGACTCATCGCTTAGGGTTTTATAATTGTATGTAGTGTCGAAACAGATTGACTTAGATTGAAACTGGTAGTGCGGCCGCAGAGGTCGGCTACAGGAGGCTGCTACAACATCTCATGTTGTTTGTGTTGAACTCTGTTCTCTTTTGCGGATTGGGATCTAAGAAATTTTGGTTGTAAATTTATTTTTATTTCCTTTATTCCATTTAAATACACATAAATTACATTTTTAAATATACATATATAAAAACGACGTATTATATTTAAAAATAAAAAAGTAGTGTCCAACCGGCAACGGGAACAGGGCCCAAGCTGCTGGTGGTCAGGGCCCCAGAGAGAGGAACCTCCTCACGATGTGCGCCGTGTCTAGAAGTACCGCTTTCAATCAAACCCTTGACCCAGACGCCCAACGAGAGCCTCCGAAGATGTTGATCGAGGCTCTTGGCTATTAAGCCATTGGCACTTACGACTAAAGGGACAAAGATTGCTGAATCCACCTCCCACAAGTCGACAACCTCGTGAGCTAAATCCAAATATTTCAGTTGTTTTTCTTTTTCTGCTTTCACGAGGTTCTCGTCATGGGGGATGGTGATATCACCAATCATTGTCCGACGCTCTGATCGGTCGATCACTACTATATCAGGCTTATTGGCAACAATAGTCCTGTCAGTGATGATAGACCGATCCCAGTACAGTGTGATATGACCAGTTTCGAGAACTGGGTCGGGCACATACTTATAGTACGGCACCTCTGACTCCACTAGTTTGTACTTATTTTTAGTAATCTTAACTCTATTCAATCTTTCACAGCTTTTGTTAACATTGTCAAACTTGATAATTATTTTAGAGATAACTAAAAATAATTTATTTTGCCTAGATGACTTCTTACAATATCCATACACAAGTGTGCCAACGGATTTTCAATTGGTCGAATTAAGGGTTGTGTCGACATGTCATCCACATCAAGTCAAACTAATAAGCACCGTTACACTCGGACATAAGATAACATTTTATTTGAACTGTTAGACATAGAGGAGTATCTACTGGTTTTCGCACCGCTAGTTATCCGTCAAGTTCGCATGGAGAGTGAATTTAGTTTCCAGTTTACGAGGCAAGTCGTGCAATAACGTGAGACCACACCGCGCCCCCGCGACCCGCGCCACGCGCCCCGCGCCCCCGAGCCTCCGCTCTACCGGCGCCCCCGCACTCGCTTTAAGTTTTAATCAATAACATTAATTAATACGAGTGACTGTTTACATCCGCACAGTTGAATTGAAACAAGCGATTCTTGGCGAACAGTAGAAGTCATAGCCACATAATGTAGTGTTTTCCGCAATGGCAATATAATAGCAGTACCTATGTTTAGTAACATGCTATGGATGTAATCGTAGCCACAAACTGTTAAACACTTACAAGCGTTTAAAATTTGTCACGTAGTCCTGTCTCTGGCGTGCGGAACATATTTTGCGTTGTCCTTCACATTGCGTTATACACATGATCATCACTAAAAAGGTTATATACTTACACAGTGCGCCATGCAGGTGGTCAGCTGAGAACATCATCATAACAACACGCTTCAATATTTACCTACATAGAGTTTCACGAATAAATGCTTCTATCATTTGCTCACTACATGCAAAATAGCCTAGGTAGTTTAGGAATTGATACGAATCATTTGATGGCAAATAATTTTAGGTGCTTAATTATAATTAATTGCAGTGCAGGCCATTATTTGTAATCATTGCTGGTTACACTAATGATGCTGCCCGAGGACGTTATTTGGCCGGTTGTGTGCAGCTCACGGCACAACACGATACAACAACTAGGTACTACGGGGCACAAATAATAAACAGAGCATAATCGCAGAAATCCGTGTCGCCATCGCCGGTGCCTCTCAGTATCCAGAGAATACGATAAAATTTACATCACACTGCAGAAACTCACGCTGCGAAAATAAGCCAATGAAAAAGCTCTTAATCCGACGAATGAAAAACAATTTGATTTCGTTTTATCTAGCGCTCTATACATTTGTTAGTAGCAAGCGCCGCCGGGGATCCACTAAAATCCACGTGCACCTAATTGCCTATACTTAAATTGGAAAAAAAATCAATTCTCCAATATAGCGGCGAGAGGCTATTCTATAAAGTTGGATAATCTCTTAATCTGGCCAAATATGCGAGCTAAGTTTGAGGGTAATGCGTACCCAGGCCGGTCTTACCGCCTCGCCCGCGCCTCGCCCGCGCCTCGTCCGCGCCCCGTCCGCCCAGCACATACGTATACTACATATAATGATGTTGCAAACTCTAAGACGTTTTAGTAAGTTTACAATTTTATATTATGCAACAATGACTTGAAGCATAGTAAAGATCCAAACGAGTATTATGATGATACAATAACGTAGTCGTCCGTGTTGCGGGAGTTTTAGTTAATACCGTATTGCTTGACAAGAAAGGAAATGAACGTGTAGAGTGTCAGCTCGAATTATAAAGCTAGGGTATTAGGTCACAGTACTCGTGCGAGAGACTAGCCTACTGTAACGACTTGGGATCTTGCCATTTTAAATTCTTTGCGCTTCTGATACATGTGGCTCGAACTACTCGGCTCACGTCACCGGCAGCGAATTAATTAAAATGTGTTATGTGTGACGCAATATTATGCAAGCAACCTGTATACATTGACCCATAGGTTATCAATACTTTGTAGTAAATTACTATAAAATGTTGATTGTCAGTACCCAAGGTATCCAAATAAATTTACAAATATAATTATAATTAATGCTCGGTGCTAGCAGCTTTCGGTAGTAGAACAGACCCCTAGTGCTTAATATTGTTTTCATAGCAGAACGAAATAGTTTTTAGGAGATCGCTTTCTTTAGATAGACCCTAACTTTTATGTATATTCATTGGCATCGAAATTACTTTATTGTGAACAACGCAAGCAGGCCGAAGGTGAGTGGCTCCCACCACCGTGGGGAGCGACGGGGGTGCGGGGTGCGGGATGCGGGGCCCGGGGGAAACGGAACGTCATCAGGTTTGACAGGCTTATTTCCGCAGGTATGTGATCTGCAACATGGACAACCCAAGGAGGGTACCTGCCACCAAATGATAGTCCATATCACGTAACCCTTCTTAAGTATATGTTTTTTTTTCTGCATTCTTAAAACCCTCTAAAACATTGTGTATATTAATAATATATACAGAATGTTGTATTAATGTACCTACATGAGTGCACACCAGTGCACTGGCACATGCTGAGCGAGCGGCGACAGACCGGCACAGACTCAGCGGTAAGCTCTGTTAGAAGTGTATTAATGTAAACGTGTCTCTCGTGTGGAATCACTACACAGAATTACAATTAGTGTAATTAATTCAAAACACATTAACAAGTTTGTAAAACATGTATGTAGCGCGGTGACGACTGCTAACAAAGTTGGTCGCGAGGCGCACCGGCGCGGCGCGGCGGCGGGGCGGCGGGGGGGTCCGTGTGCTCGAGTTAATATAGCTATTATGAGATATAGCCGATGCTAACAATACGATCGAATCTATTTATTAGACTTGATTGTGACTGTGTATTGATACACACCACAGGGGTGTAAAAAAATATAAAAATTGTGTAAAAATAACAGAACCAAAAATCTTAATGTTATTTGTAAACCTAACATTACCTTACGGTCATTATATGCTACAAAATACCGCAGCAACTACATATCTAACGGCATCGTAGCTATTTCACTGTCACAACGCACTTCCTCAAATAGTGAAGTCATGATAATTATGAAATGACCAGCTGACCCAGCAAACGTTTTTTTGTCTATTAATTATTTCTAGTTGTATGTATTTTTAATGCCACGTTATAAAAAAATAAAAACAAACAACTTCGTCCAAAAAATAAATTTTAGTGTGGGCAACCCTTGTCATTTAAGGGTATGAAAAATAGATGTTGTTCTATACTCAGACCTACCCAATATGTATACAAAATTTCATAAAAATCGGTCGAACCGTTTCGGAGGAGTACGGTTACTAACATCGTGACACGGGAATTTTATATATTAGAAGATGATTATTAGGGGTGATAAATTGTGAGGCGTACTAAATGCTATAATATAGTGTAATATATTGGTGAGCCTCTAGTCGAGTGCTAGCATAGCTCTTTAATGTTGGTAAGAAGCATACTTCACTGCCGACCAATAGCTAGTCGTCACCGTTAGTGGGTAGTTCTGCCAGTTGGAGTGATCAGTGAGGGCGCGGTCCGGCGAGCAAACGTGCGCGCAGCGAGCGACGACGACACCCTCTCTATTATGGTAATTACGAGGTGTAGCGGAACGAAGGCTCGGACAAACAACTGCCGGCGCAATCAATTAATTGCCATTGTGACGTCACCGTGCATCGCTCCGAGCCGCACCGAGCCGCACCGAGCCGCGCCACCTCTGTGGCTTTGTAGAGTCGCACACGGATCCATTCTAATTAGCAAAGGTAAAGGAGACGAGTTGAACACGTCCGCCTCGCACTCACCCGAGACCGTGTTGAGCTCGCAAAGACGAAATTGCGATCCCAAGATCGAGCTTTGACGCAATGTATTGCAGTGGCTCAGTTACCGCTGTGCACGAAGCTGTTCACATGTAATTACACTACGAGCCTCTATTTATAAGCTTTTGCAACCTACTACGCCGTTGTGGAGGAATTTTTGACTTGACGCTATACTGTTTTAACCATCAAAGCAAGAAAAATCTGTCATGACTGGTAGATAGCTGGTAGATACCCCGTTTAACACAGGTGTATACCATAGTAAGTGCTAGAGCTGTAACGGAGCCACCTGACTATGTACTATGACAGACAAAACAGAAGCTGCGCCGCCGCCCGGCCAGCTGTGCTGCTCGTCAGCGGTGCCACGGGCATCGTTTTGTGTACCTGTTACATAGTTGGCTTTCTTCTCAATTCAGTTTATGGATGTTTAGACAGCTTTCATATGAACAAACTTATTTGTATTGAAGGCGAATATTATTAAGGTTATCTAAAAATCACATTGTTCTGCAGACCTTCAGAATTTAGATAGATCCTTAAAAGCTCTTACTCACCAACAGTGACTCGTGTGTCCCAAGCAATATGGAAAGACTTTAATTTTCTTTTCGAAAACTTTCCTTTCTGGTGCTCTGCGAAACTCTAATATTCTTTTGTGTAAAATACTTTGAGTTAGTAAGCGTAATTACGTCGGCTTTACATAGTAGTATTGCCATAATCATGTACAATTATTTGTTGGCTGGGAATGCGCATAATACATGAAAGGGCAGACAAATGGAAGGTCAGCCTAATTTAATAATGAGTGCAATTTCAGAGCGAAACCGCGCTCGGCCATTCCGTGCCGGTGAGGCGGGATAGGTGCGAGGTGGGGGGGGGTCCACCTCACAGGAACCGGCAAAAGGTATGCGACCTGAAACACCAGCCTGCCGGGTAACACTTATTTCTTTATGGATATTGGGGATAACCTTAGATCACCAGGCTTGTTCAAATGCTTATAAATATTCCATTGGGCACAGGAGGAATGGCGATTACTAAATACAACATTTGGAATTCAGGGTTCTGTATAATAATATCACCAATTGTCAGTGGTGTCTTAGAATAATCTTCACCACGTGCCTTAAAATCCAAACATAGCATGGCCGGTTGGCAACTTTTGAACACTTACCAAAATGTCTCTTACGGCACGACCTCCGTGGTCGAGTGGCGTACGCACCGGTTTCAAGGTGTCGCTAGCTCTGAGGTCCCGGGTTCGATCCCCGGTCGGGTCAATGTAAAAATTCACATTTCTACATTGTCTCGGGTCTGGGTGTTTGTGGTACCTTCGTTGTATCTGAATTCCATAACACAAGTGCTTTAGCAACTTACTTTGGGTTCAGAACAATGTATGTGATGTTGTCCGCATTTATTTAATTAAAAAAAAAAAAAAAAATTCACCTCCGACTGTCAACACTGTTTTAAAAAATATTAATTTCAGTATTTTTTAGTAGCATTTCATCAAATAATATAATTTTCTCTTCCTCTATTCTTGTAGACGAGTCTTAAAAGCGCAACTATTTTTCTCGAATTCTTATAGGTGGTGAACAGTAGCCTTTTGCAGTTGCCTGTGGGATGGCTCCCGCGTGTCGTCCTAAAACAATCACAAGGCAATTAGCACGTGTAGGTACAACTATCGTACACAGTCAGCTCTCGTCGCTACCCCGCGCCCCGCGGCCCGCACCCCGCGCCCCGCTCCCCGCGCCCCCGCTCTGTACCGCGCGCCCGCCCTCTCCCGTGAATTATGCTAAGCTGTAGAACACCGCCAACTGATTTACTACAAATTATTCACAGTTTTAGCCATTAGAGGGTTAATTGGTAAACAATTGTGTTGCCTTAGTATGGATTTATTGCGAGCCAACGATTATGTCGGCTCTTGCGAAACGGTAGTGCTCTGTACGGTACGCGGCTGTCTGTTTTGTGAAGGTTTTGTGAAGGACATAGTAGCATTCTTGAAAGGAAAGGCATTTTACTTATAATATGTATTTCTGTAACATATTTCTTTAAGTGAAGTCAGAGGCGAGCTCCTTGTAGCATAGCGTGATGTCGGCGACGCGACGGTCGCACTCGGGGCTGGGCCACGATGTGTTCACATCGTTACTACTGGAACCGGCAAGAAACTCCATAACTTACTCTTTTTTAAAATAAATGTATACAGTATAATTTTTACAAATATTATATTTATGCAAGAACAGCGTAAAATAGTAAAATGATAAAAAAGTGAGAATAATAATAAATCAAACAATGGAAAAAAAAGTAAATTTTACTGGGGTCTACACTCTTGATGCATTTGCAAGGCATATTTGACCAATAAATTAGAAGAATCAAATGTACAAGCTACGAAAAAAAAAGCAAAATGAAAATTTTACATACATCAAATAATATGTAATCCATGGTCATATGCATTGGATTGTGCAACTAGAGTCAGTAATATAACGTTTTAAAAGTGCCAGAGATACGGCCTATTTGAAATAAAAACTTTTTGATTTTGATTGATTGCAATACACTATTGCAATCCAATGCTCTAATTTGTCCGTTCATCAAAATACTTACAACCACACGCGTCTCTTGACTTGATTAACATAATTTAACTAATGTGTAGCATGATCAGCAAGGAATGATAATGAGCAGTCATTGAACATTAAAATAATCAAAATGATTATCCACCCGCATGAAAGACCTCTCAAATCAATAACATAGCAAACATAATAACAAAAGCATTAAGATCGCTACAGCGCGCAATGCTTAAAAGAACCATAAAACGAATCAATATATTTCGGTTGTGAGTAAATATTTGTTGACTTAATAAAATAAAATAATTTAAAATTTAATTATAAAATAAAATAGGCTAACAAATGGTTGTTGTTGCCACTCCGCCGCGCGCCGCGTCACTATGAGTCGCGCACACCTGCACGCTGATGCAGACCGCCACGTCTCATGAGTCACACTAATCATGTTATCATTGTTAACATCACCATTCACACCTTATCGGTGATATTTTAATGATCAAGAGGTACGTTCAGTAGATTGTGTTACATGGTCTAAGTTAATGAGAAACCAAAGCAACCCGGCAAATAATAATAATTCACAGGTAATACCTAAATATCACGAATGTTCAAATTAGAGCCAAATTAAAAAAAGAACACATTACTTATCAGTTAAGTTTAAAAAGTGAAACCGTTACTACTGAGACTGTAAAGGGTGTCGATATATGAAATTAATATTGGAGGAGGATAACGAGGAAAAAGAAACGAGTTGTCGCGGGCAAGCGACTAATCCCGGACTTCGCGGCCGCGAGACCCGGGGCGCTGCCCCTCTGTTAAATGAACTTATTGATACTCCTGCTAAATGGTCGCGCGGTCAATGGGAATTAATTGAATATATCACGTGACATATTCCGTTTCTAATTAGACGCGCAGCGCGGGACACCACTAATATACTGCTCACTGCGGCGCGGCTTTGATGTGCTAAATCAAACAGACACGTGAAAATGTAAAACGGTGTTGCTGACAGGGAATGCAGTTTTGCCTCTCAAACATACGTCAGTCGTAACAATGAATGTTACGTTGGAACAAAGCGATAAGAATTCATTAAAACGTTAAAGACGTAAGCTACAAAAGTAAAATAAATGCATGTTGTCCTTCGCAGTGGCTGTGAGGTCGCAGCCGGCGAACACTTGAAGGAGTATCATGGTTCTAGTCAAGAGTCAAATACATTCATATGGGCTTCTGAAATCTGAAGTTCAAGAGATCCGTATCGATGATCATGATGATTCCCTAAAAGGTCATCGCGCTCGTTTAACGAACTACAAGACTCCGGCGATCTTGTTTCTGAATTAGTCTGCTATAGCCGCAGGACGCAACAGCTTAATAGCTCGCCACATTATTGCAACTGCCGACGCAGCTCTTATGACAAAGAACTTAAGATTCACAATAAATTGCCCGAGTCGTAAGTAGAGTTTGTAAGGATTATCTTGAGTGGGACGTCATCTCAGAAGTTAGGTTTAATTAAAGTTGCCACTGAGAGGCGGTCGCCACTTAAAGTCTCCGATTTCTAGTTTAGAATTGCAGTTTGGTAACTATTTGCATTTTGTACTATTCTCATTTATCGTCGGGGCGCTTGTTTACATTCCAAATATTATTGACGTCGGTCGTTTGACCAACAATTATCGCTAAATCCACAAAGAATGAAAGGAAAGTAAGTAATTCATGTAATTGGAATGGAAAATCCCATCTGATAAAGCATCATGTAATTATATCCATCATGATAGAACCTAAAGATATATACATATATTATATTCTCTGTCCACGCTTGTTTTTCTTAAGTATAGATATGTCATCCAGAATCCAACCATCAATAGAATTTAACGGTGTAGCAGTTGATAGTATTTTTATTCAGGTCCAAGCTACGGCCTTCTGCTACGAGTATTCGGCTACGACGCTACAGCTACACATCGAACTAATGACACCTATTGAAGGCGATGGTAACTGGTACGGGTTTCTTGTATTTAAGTTTAATTAACGATATGAAATCTAGCAGTAAGACTTTAGTGCCTCAAGCTAAATGTCAAACTAGGTCATTGTTGAGGGTAGCGAAACATAAAGTGTAGCTGTTTAGTTAATTCAACTAAGTAATAACTACAAGTAGCCACAGAGCTGTAGTGATCCACTGATGAGGGAGTGCGTCTCGTGCTGCCAGCTCATCGTGACGTCATCACAGGCGCGCCTCGTGCGTGAACTCGCGACCACGCGTCACGGCTAGCGGAGCCACGAAGTTGGAGGCGCACATCTCATGCTAAATGAAGCTGTCACATTGTATACAAACAACGGCCGCAAGCAGACTGCTTGTCACCGCTGCTTGCGAACCCTAGTCTTTTTATTTTGAAACGTCACATTTTGTTTGAGCGAACGATGACGAAATAAAATGAAATTCACTGTTTTATCACAATATCAAAAAATCACGAATCGAAAGTAAGCTTTATCAAAAACCAAAGAATGACACTACCTAATTAGCGATAGCAGACAGAGATTAGCACTAATAAATCATGAAAACAGATAAATTTTAATTCTATACTCTATACTTACTAATATATAAAGCTGAAGAGTTTGTTTGTTTGTTTGAACGCGCTTATCTCAGGAACTACTGGTTCAAATTTAAAAATTATTTTTGTGTTGAATAGACCTTTCATCCAGGAAGTTTATATACCATCACGCTGCGACTAATAGGAGCGAAGATACAATGAAAATGTGAAAAAACAGAGCATAAATCATAACTTACATCTTCTAACCACGCGGACAAAGTCGCGGGCAACAGCTAATAGTTAAATATATCGTTGATATAAGGTTTGATAAGGGCCTATCGCAAACATGTCTGAAAAAAGCATGTCATCAGTGACTTTGTTTTTCTTTCATCCTGGGTTTTTAAGATTTCATTATTCCGTACACTGCTAATGTCTTATAATTTAGTAAAACCAAAACCATTTTAAATCACACAATACAAAAAAATGCATATATGGGGCTATTCGAGTGGCGACTATCAGTCTTCATAAGCAGTAGTTATACCTATTTATCTAAATAAGGCCATTAACCGTGTGTAAACTTTTAATGTCCAATCAGCGTAATGTGGGCAATGGGTCAGCGCCGTCCCACATGTGTGTCAGCAGGTTATCACAGGCTGAGCACGTGACAGTCAGCAGGAGCGGGGCTGCCTCGGGCACGCTGGCTGCACACCGTACGCCGCGCGGCGCCAGTGCCCGCCTCATTACGTAGGGGCGCACGTGAGCGACACTTAAACTCCTATTATCACACATAAAGCGAACAATCCGCTAATGTCTGCCCCTAAATACCTTCCTCCTGTCGCCCTCCCCCTCCCTCTGCCCCTACCCCGCCCTCGGTCCCTCAGATTTACATATAATTGCGCACGCGGCGTCATGGCCTCCTGCCGCAGCAGCGATTACTTACGGTAAAACATAAACGGTAGATACTAGTAGATAGTAAGAATGAAACTAGAGTTGGTCCGGCTTTTTTCCTCACTTCTCCTAACTGAGATCACAGATCAGACGCAGGTAGACTAGTTCTGTTACATTCTGTGATTTTAGTCCTACGCTATTAGCATATTAAAAATATTTTTATGTTGTACAGTCCATCAGTCAAGGAAAACTAAAGGTGCTACTGTTAATATACCCTGCGATCAACAGGAGCAGAAAACACGGTGATCTTGTCTCATGTAAAACTAAATGTGATATACTCGATCATACAAAGCAATGCTTTCGGTATAATAATGTGATAAATATTTGGTGACCGGTAGATTCGATAATCTTGCGACAAGTCGGTGTGCGCGGTGCATTTAATCGCATAACAGATGTCGCGCGCGTCGCCGCGTCATTCGTACGCATTAACAGCTTAGCGGACTAATTAGTCGCGTGTCGGCTGCGTACCGGCCATCGACGAGCAGAGGTAAACGAATAGCTGTGGAACAGATGCTTTCCTACATGCCTATAAAGTAGGTACCTGGAGTGATTAAACACTTTAAACTAGTTAGTTCTTTTCTATGGAAGTGTTGGCCTACTACACCCGAGTTATTACTAATTATTTTCTCTTTTTAGGATTAAAAAGAAAGCAGTAATAAATGAAAGTGAAATAGCGGAACAACCAGAGCCAGTAGCGGCTGTGCTCCACACTTAAGTTTTGAGCCGCTTTAAAGTTAGAGGGATCTGGAGATCGCTGCGAGTAAATTCATTATTATACTAAATTATACACAAACTTGTTCGGTCACTTGGTCCTGTTTCATCTTATGGTAGTCTTTGTAACGTTTAACTTATTCGCTGTTCGCCGGTCAAGAATATTCACTTTGTTCGTGTTTTATGTAAAGTTCTTATGATATCAATTCCACATCTTTATTAATTTGTGCACAAGCCGACGTATGACAAGTGATTACGATCGTTGATAACGGAACCTTCGTTGACACAATAATCTTATATCGTGTTGCATTGTTTTGTCCTCCATGTTTAATTATCTTTACAGAAATAAACACAAGAATGCAATCATGAAACAAGTGTTCATCATTATCATATCAATAATAATAATTCTCTAGACAGGCATGTGCCATAGTTTTTCGGCAACTCTTAGGAACTGTCCCACATAGCATCTGGCAGGGCAATAGATTAACTATTTTTACACTCGTAGAATGCAATAGTTTTATTTATTTAATCTACTCTGGATTCTTCATGTCTGTTCTTTTATAGAGCGGGGTTGAAGGATCCTTGGTGTATGCGCCATCACATAATGCTGCTAAAGCGACGCGGGGTAGTGTCGCGAGACACCTGCTGCCAGCAGACGCGACGTGACGCGTTCAGCGGTCGTTAATGTTTGCCATAGAATCTAAAATTTCTTTAATTCATGTGTCAACAACTATTTGTTTTGCCAAAAGAGTGACAGCGTGCCCTAGCTAACGTGAATAAGCAAAAAAAGTAATAAAGTAAAAGTACTTATAGTACATAGTAGTATTCCCTGGCTATAGTAACTCTAGTTTCTCTGGGAGGTGGGCTCGGTCGGCTCGCGGCTGCCGCTCCTTGCGCCGCACAAGAACGGCTTTGGAAATTGAAGTTCCTGCGGAGCCCTCGTAAATTAGTGGAATCCGATGCGATGGGAACAATCAGCGTAATTTGCATTATAAAGGCGCGCGCCGCCGCCGGAGCCTCCAACAGGCATTTTTCTTATTTTCTCGGTCGACTTTTTAAATCTCACCTTGATCCACGCAATGAGTTCGCAAATTACGTGGATATTCCATGCATAAGAATTGGCTCCCCTCTCCCTACAAACGACCACCTGTCATAGCAGGGTCTGATCCAAATGGTGGTTAAGTCCAGAGCGCATCTTGGTACAAGTATTTGTACTCGATAAGAAGCAATTAATTCTTCTGAATTTTGACTAACTAGTGAGAACAGGGACAGAGGAGACTCTATAGTCTATGGGATTGCGTAAAATAATATATTTATTATGATAATACATTTGCGATCGTAGTTCGCAAAATTGCATCGCACACCCGCTTTAATTTCATCAAAAACTTAATCCAATCTCGGCACATAATAAAATGTCCGCGAAATGAATTTCGCCGGGGGGAAATTGTTTTATCCCTGTTTTACGAAGTTATTATTATACGTAAGGGCGGGTGTTGCCAACTACTACCTACGTTTGTTGTATCGACACTGACGTGACCGGTGTGCTCCTGGTTACATCTGCGACAGCCGACAGCATCAGTCAACCCTAGTCAATTCCAGTTCGAAAGCGGTGCCGAGGTTTAGAATACACTTTAATTTATATAGTATATAATGTTTTCTTTTGATAACATACAGATTACAAAAATAGTAAATAAAAAGGCTTGTTTTAATAGACAAGAATGATGTAGGCAAAATATTGCTGAACTCTTCAGCTGTCACTGATATATAATTTATGATCCTTGGCTAAGAACGAGAGAAGTAGATGGAGATTAAATGACGCCACTAATGATTTTACAGTACAGTGTAAGGATGGTTTGAAATGTTATAAAGGCAGTACACGACTACAGTGCGTGTAACGCAGGAGGCCGGCTGCCGGCGGGCTGGCGGCGGCGCGCGGCGCGCTCTCGGCTCCAGCGCGTATAAATCACGCCACTTTATCGTCTTACATTTTTATGATATTTCGCCACAAACAAAGCCACTTCGCATTTGTCTTCCGCCGCATATCTTTGCTCTGTTATTTTTCGTGAACAATGGCCGCGTGGAATCAAATGATAATTTTTAAATTTAAGTGAGTCAGGGGGAGCTCCAAGAGCAGGATCGAGGGATAGGTCTAAATAAATTGTGTAAATAGAACTTAAAGTCGTTCCCAAAGAGTTATGAGCTGTACTTGCGCGAGCACAATTTACATTATAACAATACGTTTAAAAAATTACAAAAAGTATAGATGAAAATATATATTATCTATGCTGTTTAATTTAGTTTTCATGAGATTTACCTACTTAACATGCGCGATTCCATGATAATTACCTATTTTTCACTTACATAATACATTTATATTTGCTGCGTAATCTAGAGCATCGACTTTAACTGTACGAAAAGCCGATTTAGGTGTACACTGTACATACTTACTTGTATCTGAGTGTAAGGCTTGGGTATTGTTGACATGCTCTCGCGATAAAAGGACAATAAATAGGTAAAGTCGTTGCTTTCAGACCAATTTGTGAGAAATATAATAATCCAATATTAAGTCAATGATTGTGAATTAATAGCTTATTCTAAAAAATACCATTTTAAATCAAACTCAGGATCCTATTCCTGTATAATTAAAATAAAAATAAACCTGTCCTGACAGATGTATTTACAATAAGCTAGGTTAGAAATAGCTGCTTCCAGGCACCTAGCAACAATCTCTCCAAATTATTATTATTATTATTTGTATCTCTTTATAGACACGAGACCACTTCATGTGAAGAGACCCGGTCCTTTTTAAAGGCTTGCACGGGGACACAGGTCCAACATGTAGAGGCCTTGTTGAGAATTTTAATCTAATATGTGATGGGGTATCTACTAGGGATCATTCACCTCCGCTCTATGGGAGAATGGACATGAAGAATCCAAAGTAGATTCAAAACTATTGCAAGAATGTGTGTATGAACAATTAGGCTATTATATTTTGATAAGTTATGTGGACCAGTTAGTTGGATTTTCCAGAAAACTATGACACCTGCCTCTCTACACATGGTAATGTAAATAAATTATTATTTCCTTTATTTCATTTAAATACATATAAATTACATTTTTAAATATATATAAAAAAACAACATACATTTAAAAATATAAAAAATAGTGTCCAACCGGCAACGGGAACAGGGCCCAAGCTGCCGGTGGTCAGGGCTCCAGAGAGAGGAACCTCCTCACGATGCGCGCCGTGTCCAGAAGTACCGCTCTCTGAATCAAACCCTTGACCCAGACGCCCAACGAGAGCCTCATAAGGTGTTGGTCGAGGCTCTTGGCTATCAAGCCATGTACACTCACGACTATCGGGACAATGATTGCCGAGTCCACCTCCCACAAGTCGACAACCTCGTGAGCTAAATCCAAATATTTCATTTGTTTTTCTTTTTCCGCTTTCACGAGAAATTATTATTATTATCTTTATTTAAATTAAAAAACATATAAATTATTATTATTATTATTATTTATTTATTTATTTAAAAAATAGAAAATTACATAAAAAATCGCTAAACGGCGATAATGGCGCTCTTTAATGTACATTTTTTTATTGTGTATAAAAACACAATAAATTACAATGAGTGTAGTTGCATTTATTATTCTTATATATTTATCTTATAACTATTACAATATTAAATTAAAGTTATATTCTAGGAACATCAACCTGTTTATATCTACCATTATTTATTACAACTAATTCTTATTGAAATTTCTATTTGGTTAACAATTATAATGTTCTGTTAAGTACTGAATATTACACATTAAGTGCTAGCGCATTTGAACTGTAGCAGCAATAGAATATTAAATAGTTAATTAGACTTATTAATGATAACGTAGCTATGTTAGTATATGGTTTGATTACAGTCAGCCGTGAGATAATTTGTCTTCACAAACACATAACTCTCTTTATGGCAATCCTATTAATTTAGCTCTAGATAGCGGGTTATCTATTGAGAGGAGTTAATTCTGGTGTCGCCATGTCGTGCACTAAGTGTAATAATTTAAGTTTAGTCGCTTTCCTCATCTTTAAGAAATGTTCAAATACTTGTTTGATACATCCATATAGTATTATTCGTATCCATATATTATTTATATACACAACGCGGCATCTCCCTTTCACAACCGCATTAACATTACTTTAAGAGTATTCACACACAAATCGATTATTTAAGTAAGATTGGCAAATTATACTGAAGAGATTACATTATATAAAATTAGGAATATGCTGATAATTCACTTGAACAACTAACCTTATCACTTGATTCAATCAGATAACACTTAGTAAATCCCCGCGTATTGCTTAGTGACCAGGCATATAGTTTAGACAGGCGGATATTGACATTCATTCAGTTAAGGCTTTGTGGATCACACAAATGCTTGTCGTACGCAGAGGTTGAACCCGTGACACGACGTGTACAGTGACCACAACCACTAGGCTATCCGAGCAGTCGACCAAAAAAAAATTAAATCGGAAATTTTAAATGGAGGTAGTGTGTAAATACTGACCTAAAAAAGTATAGCTATCGAACCTCATGTTTATTTTCAACTCATGACAAGTGTGTACTTCCAAAGTTTAAATGTCATCTCCATTCATAGAATCTGAACTGACCAGAGTGTTTGGTTATTGGGCCTGCCGTTACATATCACAGTCGGTCATTTCTGGTTTGAGATCGACTCGTCAGCTCATCATTAAGGACTCCGGTTAGGCCTGTTACTAGTCAAGCATTCCCTTGATCCTAATAAGTGATGACGAAGCGACGCGAGGCGCTACTAAACACGATACCGACTGCAGCCGCAAACTGGAATTGTGTCTGAAGAAGATAACATTGATTCTATTAAAGAAATCTAACTAATTTAATGAGTTCGCTACAGAGTCATCGCTTGTTCTGTTTTCATATCCTTTTTACACCATTTATTTACGAAATTAATGCATGCGAGCAGCCGAGGGTAGATCTCGATGACGTGCAATTGGGGAGACCTATATTCAGCCGACCTACCATAGATGACGCCTTTCAATAAATACACTCCACTCGTTATATAAATATTTCATTCAGTTATTTAAATATACTAAAAAAATGCAGTTTTAATAAAAATATGGCACGTTTTTAAATGAATTAGACTGAAGGTCAACGAATGAAACAATAGTGCACCGAGTGAAATGAAATACCGAGGTATATAATATGTATGAATAAAGAATGATGCGGTCACGGTCCTGCGATAACGAACACAATGGCTATCAGTAACCCAGTAACGAGGCGAAAGAAATGTCAGCCAGGGGCGCTTAACCTTCTCCCAAGTATTGTCCTTCCGCTATACACATTCAGAAAAAATAATAGGCCACACGAAATAAATATATATATTATGGAAAATAACTAGTTTGGATTAAATCTGGTTGTTACAGTTCCTGTAAAAGGAGGTTTTGAGTTTAAAAAAATAAAGTGCTTAATCCTACTCAAAATTATTATTTTAATACCTTTTTTTATAGAGCCTTTTAGCGGTTCGGAGTAACTATTTCAGAAAGTCTTCGGTTACGTCATGGCGGACCAATAGGAATGACTTGAAAACGTAAAAAATTTGACGATCTGTTTCTTGATTGAGTGTCCATAATAGAATAACACCTACTTTCGCAAGACTTTCGCAACGTATTGCAGGCGAATCCGAACATAGTTAATAAACCGCTTCCATGCATAAACAACGAAGCTAGAGTCTGTTAAACACGTTTTATAAACAAATGTTAAATAACTACGATAAAGACGAGTCAAACAGATAGATAAAGAGATTTGTTTACCTCCCGTCTCTCGCCGAGAGCGGCAGTCAGTGTGAGCCGGCGCGCGCGCGTGCAACTCGCCATGCTCACTGTCGTGCTCGCGCTGAGCGCGCTGCTGGCGCTCTACCTGTACGGCACCCGGACCTTCCGGTACTGGCAGGACAGAGGAATCAAACATGACCCACCATTACCATACTTGGGGACAAATAGACAGCAATATTTTATGAAGAAAAGTATGACGCAAATGGCAGTGGAAGCATACCTGAAGCATCCAAACGAAAAAGTTGTTGGATTTTTCCGATCCACGCGACCAGAGCTAATTATTAGAGATCCCGACATTGTCAAAAGGGTACTGTTAACTGATTTTCAATACTTTTACCCTCGAGGACTGAACACACACAAGACTGTAATTGAGCCTCTCCTGCGCAACCTGTTCTTTGCGGACGGCGACTTGTGGCGGCTGCTGCGGCAGCGCATGACGCCGGCGTTCACGAGCGGCAAGCTGAAGGCGATGTTCCCGCTGATCGTGGAGCGCGCCGAGCGGCTGCAGACGCGCGCGCTGGCCGCCGCCGCCGCCGGCCGCCCGCTGGACGCGCGCGACCTCATGGCGCGCTACACCACCGACTTCATCGGCGCCTGCGGCTTCGGCCTAGACGCAGACTCGCTTAACGATGAGGACTCCGAATTTAGAAAACTCGGACGCTCCATATTCCATATCAGAGTCAAGGATGCTATTGTTGCTATGTTAAAAGAAATGTTTCCAGAAACTTTTAAGCATCTTAAATATACGTCACTGACAGAGCAACCGATGCTCGACTTAGTCGCGGCAATTCTAAAACAAAGAAATTATGAGCCTTCCGGCCGGAATGACTTCATCGATTTGATGCTTGAATGCAAGAAGAAGGGACAAATGGTAGTTGAGTCTATAGAAAAACTAAAACCCGACGGCACCCCGGAGCTGGCAACAATGGAGTTATCTGACGAGTTAATAGCTGCACAAGTATTCGTGTTCTTCGCGGCCGGTTTCGAGACTTCTTCTTCCGCGACCAGTTTCACATTGCACCAGCTCGCCTTCCACCCGGAGATACAGAAAAAAGTACAGCAGGAGATAGATGCGGTTCTGGCGAAACATAACAATCAACTCAGCTTCGACGCCATCAAGGAGATGACATATTTAGAATGTGCTTTCAAAGAGGCGATGAGGATATTTCCCCCGCTCGGCTTCTTGATGCGGGAATGCGCGCGAACCTACACAATCCCAGAAGTGGGTATCACTATTGACGAGGGCGTAGGTATTTTAATCCCGTTACAAGCGCTGCACAACGATCCGCAATACTTTGAGGAGCCGGACGTGTTCCGACCAGAGCGGTTCCTCCCCGACCAGCTCAACAAATATAATAAGTTCGTGTACCTACCTTTTGGCGACGGACCTCGCGCGTGTATTGGTAAGTCATCATTTTAATTATTTCCAATAGTGTCAGTAGCCTCGCCTCTTATACATAGTAACGGTGTGTGTGTTCCCGGCAGGTGCGCGCTTGGGGCTGATGCAGTCGCTGGCGGGGCTGGCGGCGGTGCTGGCGCGCTGCTCGGTGACGCCGGCGTCCGCCACGCGCCGCTACCCGCTGCTAGACCCGAAGTCCAGCATCGTGCAGAGCGTGCGAGGAGGGATGCCTCTCGTGTTCTCTCAGAGGAATGCCACTCACTGACCCCTTAAAACCTTCATGGCGAAAATAGCAGAAAAAAAAATCTTACATCATCCTAGATGTAACTACTTGAAATTTGTTGAATAATGATTATATTCGTGTACATAATATGCTAGTAGTGTTGGTACACATTTAATTAACTGAAATTATTTGGAACCGTGTGTTGATTCATTTTTAATTTAGTTAGTATAATTGGCTTCGCAAACCGTACTAATTAAAAAATTAATATATTTAATTTATTTCAGATAACCAAAAACTAAATTCTACTCTATTAGCTACAGAATAAATAGGAAAGAGGACGTGAGACTCGTCCCCAGCAGTGGGACACTAATGGTGATACTAATAATAAACAAAGATGATGGTTCAACATCGTTATATACTTTACAATCTATACATAATTATAATAGTGATAAAAATGTATTTAATCCTCAATCGTAATATGGCATTACCGAGGAATAATATTGTTACCATAGCGACGAATTTGACATTAATATAAACAGGTAATTTGTCCCTTATTCAAGTAAACAATAGGCTGTGACTGGATTGCTGATACTTCACGTAAGTTTTATTTTGGAGTAACAATTTCTAATGTTTGAATAGTTTTTGAGGTTGAGCTTAAATCGGGACAGACGTTTTGTTTCCTAAAACCAAAAACAGAAACAGAGAATGTATTTCTGATCCCGCTATAACAATATATTCATAAAATAAAGATAGCGGCTAAGCGAACACTGTTACGGTCATACATTTGTGGAGTAGGTAACAAATTAAATTTGCAACAAATAAAATATTTGCCATAAAACTAATTTCCTCTCTTTTCGCCTATTTGCACTTCAGTGCCGTGAGTCGTAAAACTTGTAAATAATATGTTTTTAATTCTGCATCTAGTATTAAGTACAATTAAATTAAAACACACAAACAATGACTGTGTTACCTTTAGTGACTCTGTTCTCAGAGTTAAAATAGAGGTAACTGGGTATTCTAAATTAACTGATCACATTCGGGACTAGAGTAGCCTCAAGTCCCACGTATTCTGCTGTTCATAATGCAGACTTGTTAGATCACACTTGAAAGACCGGCATTTCGTGTACCCTTACTGGTTACTGGTGATGGGCTCCTTTTTCCGCACGTTTCCGGCATTCCGCGACCCCCGTGCACTCCAGGAGCACGTGTGCCGCTGATTCTTCATGTTGAAGACAGCCTCTACATAGTGGACTATCTGTAACATTGATGGTGAAAAGGTGTTTATTTAGTGGAATGTGCCCGGTCAGCGAGCCCACCACTATTCGTAAGTTTCGTGTACCCTTTAAAAATGTAATTTTTATAAACCTTTGTATTATTTACCTTTATACTCACACAATTTACTAATGGGTGCTAACACAATGTTTGACTTTCTATAGGTAAGAACACAATTTTTTTTTCTAAGTTTTTCACCAGTCTGGAGAGGTCGCCGAGTCGTATCGGCGCAATATAAAACAAATCTTGAATTTTAAATCGGTATTTGAAATATGTTACAGACGTAACCGTAGTGATCTATGAACTACTGGTTTGTCCTTTAACTGGTTTTCATACTTAGAGAGTATAACGTGGTATCACTGCTGCACTATGACAAAGTTCTCAAGATATTCTAGAAAGATGCCACACAACGCTTATCTCGTCACACGTAACATGTGTACTTAGATGTCTGGACTGATTATAACCTACAATTATTGATATAAATTCACAAATACTCAAATGAGTAACTCATTGAATCAAACTAATCGTTTTTTATCAATCAGTGATCATGGATGTTATAAAGACAATGTAACTAAAATAACGTACGAACTTGTGTTGAAAAATATTTATATTTTCCTGTCGCTGTCGCTTTTTTTTACAAAAATATATTTACACCTAAATGGATTATTAGGAAACGCAAAATAAGACAGTGTTTACAGAGGGTGGGGTATGACTTATTTGCTATATCTACTTAATGAACTACCAACCAAGACAGCAGTACGACCAGTCACCACAAGCAGCACCCGTTCACGAGCATGACGCAAGGGTCAGCCATCACCTCCCTCGCCATATTAGAGGGAAGGAGGTGACCCGACCCAAAACGCCACCGCAGGCAATGACGACTAAGGGACCATGACGCAGCTGCTGCCGGTATTAAAAATGACAAAAGAACTAATACCTCAAACGCTGACTTACTGCACCGTCCCCTCATTAAATACATACATTTGTTATTCAATTTTATTAATAATATAACTATACATGTCAATGTGTAAAGAAACATACGCATAATCGTATTAGAAATAAAACCAAACATTTCTATAAAATAAACATACTAAGCGTATGTGGATCATTAAAAATTATAAAACTGTCACATACAATCAAAATAATTAAGAAATAAAATAACTTAAAAGAAATTAAAATAACAGCAACAACAGCATATAAGCCCACACATACTTATATGTTCCTTAGGATAAACCATAACAGTTTTTATCTACTGCGTATGTTAGTGTACGATAGCTGTCGAACGATAAGCTAATTACAACAGTTCACATTAGATATGAGATCTCACATAATTATGTCAGCACACATATTCAGCGAATGTGAACACAGGACACACACACATATGTATATACAGATGATCTATTTCAAAACGTATCTCGAGGCCGCACTATCTCGATATCATTATTATATTTCGGTAAACACGCATTAGTATAATCCATTATTTTATCAATAATGTAATTAATTTTATTAATAAGCAGATGACAGATATCAGTCCGAGCGGTGCTTTCGGCACACTATCGCGGTTCTACCGATAGGATCACTCTGACACAAAATCACTTACTTCAATCTTACTGGTTAACTTACTTAAAAATCCTAATAATAATATAATACAAAGATGTCAGCATTAAGACACAATGTAGATCCGCATAAACTAGATCGGAGAGCTGCTGCTGCGATCGAGATGTTTGTAAACTGATGAAATTTATGTGACTTGGCTGTTTGGTGAAATAATAGTGGAGTAAAGTGAGAGCGGCCGCGCTCGGAGCTGAGCGAGCGCGGGGTCACACTGACCGCCGCTGACAGGGCACACACTCGACACTTACAGGGTTTGAGAAGCTCTGCAAGAGTTTTACGAAACACCAGAGCCCAATATAGTGCAATTGATTGTTATTGTTTAAGGCAACCAAGTACTATTCTAAGAGCTGCCGCCAGAAGCCGTCAGGTTTCGCGCTCGCGCGCACTAGCACCGCGGCCCACTGCCGAACGAGTTCGCGGGATTGGCCGCTACTCCATTTATTGCCCAATTATATAAACTGCACTTCGCAGCTTTCTCTCTAAGTTTTCTGAATTAATCCTCCCGTATATTTGAAACTTATAGCTGAGGGAGTGCAATAAAGTTGCTGAATAGCAATTGTTACCCATTTGCTGGATACCTGTTTGCTTCGGGCCGCCGCCAGGCCGCCGCGCCGCCGGCCGATACCGGGGACTGCAGGATACGTACCACGAGTAGGCATCACAACAGACTATACCGTAAGGACAGCATTTAAACCAAATATTTCTAAATAAATCAATTTTATTGACTTACATTATTGTATTAATAATTATAAATATGAACTGCTTAAACATATAAACAAGCATTGCAATAAAGTCAGTGGATCAGTAAACCTAATATAGTAATATCACAGCTAAGTTAAAATAAAACTAAATTATAGTAAAACATGAAATTGCACTATCCTAATGCATTTCATAAACTTGCAAATCTGGTGACCTGCGCTTTACTGACTGGGAGACTGGCCGAACTCCATCGTGATCTTGGACAAGTTGTCCAATATGTCACCTGAATTAACTTTTTAAATATTTACATACTTAATTCAGCGCGTATGTCAGTGAGCCATTAAAACTGGCGAATCCTTAAAGCTGCCTACGGTCGGAGATTAAGACTCCATAGAGGCGGTCTAAAGCGAACGGCAAGAATCGATATCGGCAGCGCCGACGCCGGCTCGCGGGTGGAACATGAGCGGAATGCCGCCGATGATGTTCTGCACGATGCTAGACTTGGGGTCCGACACCAGCTCGCGCAAAGTGTTCTCTGCCGGAGACAGCGTGAACTTGGCCAGCACTGCCGCCAGACCTGCCAGCGACTGCATCTGTCCTAGGCGACCACCTGATCAAACAAAAAAAACTTTTTTAAACACAACTCCAAGAATTACAAACACAGTCATTACATTATAAATTCAATGAACCAACGGCCTTGTACGATACAAATGAGATAGAAGTAAATTGATTATTTTCAATGACAACGTAAATAAACAGCAATACTCACCAATACATGAGCGAGGACCATCGCCAAAAGGAAGGTACACGAACTTATGCCTCTTGCCGACCTCCTCAGGCGAAAACCTCTCCGGTCGAAACTCTTTAGGGTTGTCGAAGTATTGGGGGTCGTTATGCAGCGCCACAAGGGGTATGTTAATCTTGACGCCCTTGTCAATGGTAATGTCAGTCCCTGGGATCGTGTAGGGGCGCACGCACTGCCGCAGTAGCATTCCAGACGACGGGAATATCCGCATCCCCTCCTGCAAGACCCAGTCTAGGTAGGTCATCTCTTTGATTGCTTCATAGCTCAGTCGATTATTGTGTTTCTTAAGAACACGATCAATGTCATCCTGCGCCTTTTTCTGCACCTCCGGGTGGTACGCAAGCTGATGCAAGGTAAAGCTGGTCGCTGACGAGGACGTCTCGAAGCCGGCTGCGAAGAAGATAAACGCCTGAGCTGCCACTAGCACATCGTCCATTTCCAACTCCACAGGCTTTGGGCTTCCATCCGGGTTCGTCTGCTCTAAAGATTCAACTACTATTTTACCTCTTTGTTGCCATTCCATTAAAAAGTCAATAAAATCATTACGGCCCGAGGGTTTAAAATTCCTTTGCTTTTGAATTTGCTTGACCAGTGCAACTATGTCGTCTTCCAAGTCTTGTCCAAGGAATTTCATATTCTTAAACACGTCAGGAAAAATGGTCTTAAAGAACACAACGATAGTGCGTTTTAATGTGATATCAAAAATTTTCTTGCCGAGTTTTCTAAATTCGGAGTCCTCGTCGTTAAGCGAGTCCGCGTCTAGGCCGAAGCCGCAGGCGCCGATGAAGTCGGTGGTGTAGCGCGCCATGAGGTCGCGCGCGTCCAGCGGGCGGCCGGCGGCGGCGGCGGCCAGCGCGCGCGTCTGCAGCCGCTCGGCGCGCTCCACGATCAGCGGGAACATCGCCTTCAGCTTGCCGCTCGTGAACGCCGGCGTCATGCGCTGCCGCAGCAGCCGCCACAAGTCGCCGTCCGCAAAGAACAGGTTGCGCAGGAGAGGCTCGATGACCTTGTGCGCGGGAGACAACCCTCGGGAGTAAAAGTACGAGAAGTCAGTTGTGATAATTTGTTTTACAAGATCTGGATCGCGGATGACTAATTCCGGTATGCTTCCGCGGTAGTAGCCCACAAAACGCTCGTTGGGATATTTCCAATAGGTCTCTGCCGACATTTGTGCAATACTTCGTTGCAGTAAATATCGTCTCGCGTCTGTTCCAAAAATAGGTAAGGGCTGCTCATGTTTGACGCCCCGAACTTTCCAATAGTTATGGTTTCTGGTACCATACTTGTAGAGTGCCGCTACCAAAATCACTAATATCGCTAAGACAATCATGTTGCTTTCACTATTCACGACTTAATGAGACTAGTGGAAGTCGGTCATTGATTAAATACTGCACCGGATCCGGCCGATAATGTTTGTCACTCGCCTACCACCTACTGTTACGACACTAAATCCGAGAAAAACATTTATACTGCTTACACAGTTTCATAATAGCGGCCGAAAAGGAAAACAATAAGAATACTAAGTAGTTATCGAAATTTCGACCTAAAATCTATCACGATAAAAGCAAATGTCAACAAATGAGTTCGTTAGTGACTAATCGGATAATTGCTTACTAACACAATTGATGAGATGGTATGAATTGATAACGTTTGGAAATATAACCGATACGCGTGAAAAATTACGGAAAATTACTAAATTCTGTAGCCAACAGTGACGAGCTAAGACTATTAATAGATCACATAGTGACGCGGTGCCACAAGCCCCTCGTGACATTACATGAAAAAAATTAAGAGAGAAATAACAATAAAACACCAGTCAACGGAAACTGGTGAAATTGTAGTTGTAGTCTATCTCTATTAAGAATAAATAAATTATAAAGCGTTCACCATCCCACATAAAATGCGCTGTTTCTTTCATATTCGCAAGCCTTATAGTATATGGCTTCTAGGTGTGTAATAAAATAAAGTTAAAACTTCTTAGAGTTTTAAAGTGTGATGTTCTCGTCGGAGGGTCTATAAGAGTTGAGTGTTATTCGTGTTAGAGGCGAGTTTTAATTTACGAGAGCTCGGAGTTGGCGCCAGTCCGAGCGAGCGCCTCTATTGGCGCTCGATCAAAACTTCGCGCATCCAAAGTGCCGGTGACAAAAACAACACACGTCTACAAAACTATTTAAATGAAGCATTATTCTCATACTTAGGCCTTGATTATGGTTTCCAGCTTCCTATGACTTAGTCGGTTTGAGAACCGGTTATTCACAGATAGTGTTTTCGCCTGTACAACGTATAAGTAAAGCATGGAATTGAACAATTTTCTCCGAGGCAGCAATAGGAATGATTACCTATTATACAAATGTTGATCATACCGGATTTTTGTCTCAGCCGATCAGGTATGATCTGTATGCTGGGAAATATACAGAACGAACACTGTTAGAGTGTAACTGGGGGGACGATAAATAATAAAATACAACATAAACAATAAATAAAAATTTGTATATGTGTACAATAAATCGGTGACCTATTGGACTATTAAAAACATACTTCAGTTATTACCGTAACTAGCATCGTGGAGATGCAACATCTCCCTCCATCATGAATGTCCGCGCCCAGCGACCAGTCCTCCAGCCCTGCCCTCGATCTCTGTCTACATTAAGTATAAAATATATCTAATCACTCATTTGTTTATAATTATCCCTCAATAATCATTTATATCCATCACATAAATCAGTATGGTAAAAAACAAAAGTGTTGTGTATGACTTGCAATGACTAATGAAACTCGATATAATCAATCAATGTAAAGTGTAATCAGTCTTGATCTTTTTGTGTTGAGGTGTGATTGGAGAGTGTATCGCGGTGCCGCGGCCGGTGATTAACACCTATAGATGCATGTTCCAGTAAATGTTGCAATGTTCTTGAAAAACGTGATTCCAAAATAATACCATCTTAATAGACTCTCTCGAGGCTCTAAAAATATCTTGCAATTGCTACTTACACATAAAACATTTTGTTTTTTTTTCACTAACCACTCCAATATTATAATCTCGGGCTCGTTTTCGCGCCCGAACTATTGAGCCGATTGTAAAGCGATTGGGTACACAGATAGTAAAGACCCTGAGAAAGGACATGTAGCCTACTCAGTCACACATTTACAAACAATACATATATAATTTACTATATTTATATCTACACGTAACAAATTCATTTTTAATTCATATTTATTTAAAATATATTATACATAAAAAGCCTTATTACCTATATACATATATTTACAATAATAACAAAATATCAGTACACATAAAACTACTAATTATCTAATACTACGGCATACACATTGCGGCGAGGCGCATTGGAAACGCGTTGCATCTCCGGTTGGAACCGGATCGGTCTTACGTCCGGCGCGCGCGCCGCTACTCACCGCGCCGCGCCAGTCGGCCACTTATCTCGCTCGCGAAGCCTGTGTCGCCCGCTAACCGAATGCTGTACGGCTACCGCACGCACCAGCGTGTTATTGTTAATATTTTCGTCATCACTATCGCTTGCCTATCCACCTTTCTCCTTCAAGCGCTCCTTCTATTCTATAGCTCTGCTTGTGCTATAAGACTGTGTGTATGTGAACTATGTGTGATCGAACAATATAAATATTACGTGTAGTGAAGTTGTTGGAACTTTTATTTATCCGAACCCTCTTGACGAACACCACATCACCCATCCACACCACAACTGGTGACCCCTAAGGACACGAAGACTGAAGGTTGGTACACTCGATACAAAATGAGCGACAGCAGTGATTCTGTAAAAACAGCCGGTTCGAGAAATGACGGCCATGTGACGCGGCGAAAGAAGGCAGTGCGCGTGTCCAATGACGGACGTGAAATTTGTCGCGCGAAAATTAAAGTGCCGCCATTCTCGCCTGAGGATCCGGAACTGTGGTTCGCCCTGATTGAAGGCCAATTTGACAGCCATGACGTCACCGACGACGGCACAAAATTCACGCATGTCACCAACAACCTGGACATCCAGTACGCCAAAGCTGTGAAGGACATCATTGTAAACCCTCCAGCCCAGAACAGGTATGGCAAAATTAAAACAGAACTCATCAAGCGACTCTCTGCTTCGCATGAGAAAAAGGTCAAGCAGTTGCTGACGCACGAGGAGCTTGGAGACAGAAAGCCATCTCAGTTTCTACGGCACCTCCAAGACTTGGCCGGCCCATCTGTTCCTGAGGACTTCGTCAGGTCTATTTGGTGCAACCGTCTGCCAAATAACATCCAGACAGTGCTAGCGTCGCAGCCGACACACTCCCTGGAGCAGCTTGCGGATTTGGCTGACCGCATTCAAGAGTTGACGTCCCCATGCAGCGTCGCCGCGACGTCATCACACAGTGCAACCGCTTCACACCCATCGGATGAGATCGCGGAGCTGAAGAGGATGGTCCAGCAACTAACCCTCAAGTTGGAAGAGCACACTCGTGCTTCCTGCTGCGCGACCTCCAGCCGCTCGAGACCGCGTGAACGACTGCGTTCATCTTCACGTCAGAGAAGCCGATCCAGCTCCAGCTATAAAAAGTACACGATATGCTGGTTCCATGCGAAGTTCGGGGAAAGGGCTAATAAGTGTAACAAGCCCTGCGACTACAGAAAAGCGGGAAATGCCACGGGCGGTCGCTAATGGCGACAGACGATTGCCCATCTTCTTCAGGTCGCCTTTTCGTCACCGACCGCAGCACGAACACCCAGTTCCTGGTAGACACCGGCAGCGACCTCTGCGTCTACCCCCGTTCTGCGCTTCGAGAGCGTCGTGCCAAAACAGAATTTCAGCTCAGCGCGGCCAACGGAAGCGTCATCGACACTTACGGCTTTATTGAGCTTAACTTAAATCTAGGCTTAAGGCGTAATTTTGCTTGGCGTTTTGTTGTAGCAAATGTAACTAGACCTATTATAGGCGTTGATTTCCTTAGCTTTTATAACTTAATTGTAGATTGCCGCAATCAACGCCTAATTGATAACACTACCACATTATCAGCCAGTGCTTCCTTAGTAAATGCTAATGTTTTTTCGGTTAAGGTTTCGACAGGCGACACGCGCTTTCACAACATCCTGAGCAAGTTTCCGGAAATTACACGCCCTTCAGGCACACCAACCGTCCCGAAACACAACACCTTGCATTATATCAGGACTACACCAGGACCTCCTATCTCATGTACCCCTCGTAGACTGGCACCTGATAAACTCAAAATAGCTAGGCGTGAATTCGAGCTCATGCTTAGCAACGGCACAGCGCGTCCTTCTGAAAGTCCCTGGTCTTCACCCTTGCACCTTGCGCCTAAGAAGGACAACGGCTGGCGCCCTTGTGGTGATTATCGTATGCTTAATGCGCGGACCATACCAGACCGTTATCCTATTAGGCATATCCATGACTTTGCCCACTCCATTGCTGGTTGTACAGTATTTTCCACTATTGACTTGATGAAAGCTTACAATCAGATTCCGGTTTTCGAGGCAGATATTCAAAAGACTGCCATCACCACACCCTTTGGCTTGTACGAATTTCCCAAAATGACCTTCGGACTGAGAAATGCAGGTCAAACATTTCAGAGGTTTGTTGACGAAATGTTGAGAGGCCTCGAGTTTTGTTATGCCTACTTAGATGACTTTTTAGTCTTCTCCAAGGACGAGGCCGAGCACGAAGACCATCTTCATCAGCTCTTCAGTCGCATGAAGAAATATGACGTCCTCGTCAACACCTCCAAATGTGTCTTCGGCGCACGCGAGGTAACATTTTTAGGCTACCGGATCTCGGCATCTGGCACCAAACCCCTGGAATCCAAGGTACAGGCAATCAATGACTTCCCTGTCCCTAAGACAGTCAAACAATTGAGGCGATTTTTAGGCATGCTCAATTTTTACAGGCGGTTCTTACCACACTCTGCTTTAATTCAAGCCCCTTTAAATGCCTTGCTTACAGGCCGTGTAAAGGCATCACAACCTGTCGACGTGTCTGGCGATGCGCTTTTAGCTTTCAACAAGTGCAAAGACAGTCTCGCCCATGCAGCATTACTCGCACACCCAGATTGTCACGCCGAACTCGCCCTGGTAACAGACGCATCTGACCTGGCAATGGGTGCAGTTCTGCAGCAGCTTAAAGACGACGCCTGGCAGCCTCTGGCATTCTTCTCGCGGAAATTGAGTCCCTCGCAACAAAAGTACTCACCCTACGACCGCGAGCTCTTAGCCATATACGAAAGTATTAAATACTTTCGTCATATGCTAGAGGCAAGACACTTCGTGGTATTCACTGACCACAAACCGCTCAGTTACGCTTTCAGCGAACGTAAAGCTATCTGTTCGCCCCGGCAGTACCGCCACCTCGATTACATCTCGCAGTTCACAACCGATATCCGACACATTTCGGGAAAGGACAATGTTGTCGCTGACCCACTGTCGCGCATCGAGGAACTGCAGATGCCAATCGATTTTGACGTACTGGCTGCCTCCCAAGCGACTGATCCGGAGTTGACTCATCTTCTACGGGGAGATTCTTCACTCCGGCTGGAGAAGTTGGGTATCCCTAACTCCCATGCTGAACTTTATTGTGACGTCAGTACCACCTCACCCAGGCCGTTTGTCCCCAAAGTGTTGAGAAAACAAATCTTCGACAGCCTCCACAGTCTTAGCCACCCTGGCGCCAACGCTACGGCTAAACTGGTGGCTGCCCGGTTTGTTTGGCCTGGGGTACGCAAAGATTGTCGAGACTGGTCCCGACAATGCCAGTCTTGCCAACGCGCTAAGGTTCATCGCCATGTATCTTCTCCACTTGGCTCGTTCGAACTTCCGCGCGCTCGATTTTCCTTTATCCACGTGGACATTATTGGCCCTCTCCCTATCTCGCAGGGATACCGCTACTGTTTCACCGCTGTAGATCGTTTCACACGCTGGCCAGAGGTCATACCGATGTCGGATATGACAGCTGAAACAGTCGGGAAGGCATTGATATCGTGGATATCCAGGTTTGGATGTCCAACAGATATTGTCACTGATCGCGGCCGACAGTTTGAATCTTCACTTTTTCAATATCTCGCAAAAATGATTGGATTCAAACATCGTAGAACAACCGCGTATCACCCAGCTTGTAACGGGCTCGTGGAAAGATTCCACCGACAGTTAAAGGCAGCCATAATGTGCCACGCAGATTGCAATTGGGTAGACACGTTGCCCTTGGTGCTATTAGGCATTAGGAGCGCAGTTAAAGATGACCTCAAAGCGTCATCAGCCGAGCTGGTTTACGGCGAGCCGTTACGTTTGCCTGGAGAATTTTTCCAAGCGACCCCTATCGATTCCTCCGATATATCGGACTTCACCACTCGGCTGCGCCAATTTGCATCAAAACTGCAACCGTCACCGGCCTCACGTCACAATAAGTCCAAAATATTTATGTACAAAGATTTAATGACATCAAGTCACGTATTTTTGAGGGACGACGCATTACGTGGGTCTTTACAACCCCCTTACACCGGCCCCTATGAAGTATTAGAACGAAGTGACAAAACTTTCAAAATTATGTATAAGGGTAAAACCGTCACAGTGTCTATAGACCGCCTTAAGCCGGCCTACTCATTGATTGACCCAACTTCCAACCCTATCCCCACTCACACTCCTTCTTCTAACCCCAACCCCGGTTCCTTCCCTGATCCTGCTCCTATTAACCAAGACAAGCCAGTTCAGGATAACGTCAGAAGGACGCGTTCAGGCCGCACAGTTCGTTTTCCTGATTTTTATCGCCCGTAGTGACGGTCTCTGGGGGGGAGTGATGTAGCCTACTCAGTCACACATTTACAAACAATACATATATAATTTACTATATTTATATCTACACGTAACAAATTCATTTTTAATTCATATTTATTTAAAATATATTATACATAAAAAGCCTTATTACCTATATACATATATTTACAATAATAACAAAATATCAGTACACATAAAACTACTAATTATCTAATACTACGGCATACACATTGCGGCGAGGCGCATTGGAAACGCGTTGCATCTCCGGTTGGAACCGGATCGGTCTTACGTCCGGCGCGCGCGCCGCTACTCACCGCGCCGCGCCAGTCGGCCACTTATCTCGCTCGCGAAGCCTGTGTCGCCCGCTAACCGAATGCTGTACGGCTACCGCACGCACCAGCGTGTTATTGTTAATATTTTCGTCATCACTATCGCTTGCCTATCCACCTTTCTCCTTCAAGCGCTCCTTCTATTCTATAGCTCTGCTTGTGCTATAAGACTGTGTGTATGTGAACTATGTGTGATCGAACAATATAAATATTACGTGTAGTGAAGTTGTTGGAACTTTTATTTATCCGAACCCTCTTGACGAACACCACATCACCCATCCACAGACATAACTAGGACTTTGTAACTGGAAAAAAAGCGTTGCAAAGGGGGGTAATGGGGGATATAGTTCATTCTTTTTGGAAAGGATCACGATTTTGGAGCTTGGCTTAAATATGTCTTATTGAAAATAATGAAGTGAGCGCACAGCGGGTGTTGGGTATTATGATTTTAAGGGATGAGGTTATGCAGTTTTTCACAAATTAATTACGTAAGCACGCCAAGGTCAGTGTCGGTATGTCCACCCGCTACGGCCACTACGAGTGTCTACGTGTCGGCGCTGTCCGCTTATCTATCTACATCATTTATTTGGTATTTTCCTCTTGAGATTGCATTCCATCAAATCGTCTAGAACGATATTATTAATCAGTAATATTTTAACCTTCCTCCAATAATGTTAACGCAGTGTGGCGATCTTCCCTCAGTTTTTCTTGTCGTGTAGTATTTGAACAATCGAGTAAAAGTTAAAATGTACATAATATGAAGTAGGCGGCGCACTATGCACACGCTACTCCCTCTTACAGATTCGGAAAATAATCTGAGTATGGGTGTCATATATTATGCTGCCAGACTTCTTTCTATGGTTTAAAGGTCTTGCGGCGTTCTCTTTGATTTGCTATTCGCTAAAATCATGCGAATTTAAATAATAAATACCTTAGTAAAAAAAATATAACACTAAACATTAGCAAAATCGACGATAAAGTCGACAGTCGATTAAAATATATTAAGTAAAGATTTACGATATATCTATTTAATTTTAACAAAACAATCGGGTGCATTTAATTAATGGTGTAGGCAGAATAGTCATGTGGGCTCCTCGATCTTTGTTAAATATTGATGACCGATAAAAACGAACAATTAATAATTATAATCGGTCATTATGCTCAGTGGCTTTCCTACGACAGATTGGTGACCTTCTGTGCCGTTATCATTTTATCGATTGGACATCTTAGAACCCTATCTCGCTCGTACATTTCGAAGAATCTCAATATAACGTAGTTATTTAAAAGTATAAAAACAACAAAATTTAAAACTCGCTTATAACATTTTCATAGGTTTAAACACGTTATACACTCACATGTCCATGACAAAATAAAATAATATTGCCAATACAGTCTCTAATCGAATAATACATAATCCAAACATTTTTGCAGTTTCTAATTTTTAAATATTTATCCTCAATCTTTAAAAAAATATTTTATGTAAGTATGTATTCCTAAGCCTAGGCATTTCATGTCATGTCATTTTAAAATATCATTGACAACAAGCGCTATGAGGACCTTAGCATTATCATGATAATTTGTAAAAAATACTAGTAATCTGCATTAACGTGTTGGTACCAAGCCCTAGAGGATTCTTTAAGACCATTAGTTTTGCGCTCTAATCCTAATTCTTTGTTGCATTCAAAAGTGACAGATTTCTTCATATGCACACAGAGTCACTTTAAAATGATGTTTGTGATTTTCTCAGCTTTTCGAGACAGTAGACTTGAGTATTTAAGTAGTATAAATTTTGAGTTTGCTTTGCAAAAGGTTCTTGACAGACAGACGAATCGAGGTGTGGAGCCTTAAAACATTTCATACTTGTGCTTTCATTTAAGTACACGGTGCAACGGTTTTATATTTAGAGTGTATTAAAAGCTCAACCTGCCAGTATGAAGCATTGGGAAAGAATTGCCGGGTATCCACCTAATTATGTTAAATTAAATATAGTTAAACCCTCTCTAGGCTGGTGAGGAGATCGTCGGCACACGTCGTGGGATGTTCGATACCATCGCCGTGGTGCGGTACTCGGAACTGGAGCAGGAAATTAACTGAGACGTGACCGACACGTGCCCTCGCGCCCCTACACTACACCACTGCTCATATATACCTACGACTATACCTGTGCTTACCTATTCCACAACAGACACATCTGCAATGACTACCTTATAACACAACAAGCTTAGTTCGGTGAGTACATAGCCTTACAACGTGCGTTACACTCGGGGCCTGCTCGCTGCCCGTCCAGCAGTCGCAAGTCTAAAGTCATGTCCGCTGTTGCGCACAGATTTATGCGAGAAAGTACGGACAGCGTCGGAGAGCGCAGCCCCACTGTGCGACACGACACGACACGCGCCCCCCCCCTGCTGGCTGTGTAATGAAGCTGTCCGGAGCTTCATTACACAAAGTGATTCACGAGTAAGGTGAGGGCAACAAGAAGATCATTAAATACTGAAGCCTATTTAAAGTAATTTAAATTAGTAAGTGACCATGGTAACTATTTCGATCGGTGTTCAGTGTTCAGTGGAGCCGCTCGCTGCGATGTCCAACTTATATTGCGTTCAGTATTTATTGCTCTCACCTGTCGCTTCTCGACTTGTGCTGTTCCCTGTAACCGCGGGGTCGCCTTAGCTGGTGCTTGTACGAAGGCGACTTTCTTTCGTGGGACTTGTTCATCAATAACATTTTTAAACCTAAGTAACATTTTGAGCCAACCGGCTAAAATTCGACTTTAACTTTGCTATCGTTACGACTGTTCTCGGATCATTGTTGCTTTGACATTTAAAAATGTCCATTAATTCTAAGTGCTGCATTCTGAAATTGTTATTATGTATTTTAATATTCTACTTGGTTATGCTGTTTATGTTATAAAATGCCACATATTACTGTACTTAAAATTATTGTATGCCATTATGGCGGGTCATAGCTGTGTACAATCTTGAAAACATGTAACAACTATTTGCTTACTATGTACCTACCACAATAAAGAATTTTGTATTTGTATTTTATTATTAGCTGTTTGATTCTCATAATAAGTGTGCCAAAAGTGTCTGAAAGCACGGTTTATTCCGGAGGAAACCCGGTCGTCACAATGAACGAGGACAGCTAATCAACTAGCTTCTACGTGGTGTTCAGCGTTTCAGGAGTTTGTTAATAAGTAACTCAGGTGACAGCGACCGACTATCTACTTGCCAAGCCAGTACCTCAAAGGAAGCGGGCCCAGGCTTCGAGCCAGTTTGATTGGCTGAGTACATTTTCCAGTATCCTGGAATACTGCTCTTCTACCTGCAAACTTTTTAAGCTCTTCTGATCGCGTACAGAGCAAGTAGACACGAGTACACCAAAACCGTTTCTCAGTGCCATCTAGCGAGTTATTTAAGAATCTTGAGGAAACACTGAAGAACAAAGTTACAAATGTGGAGGACAGATGTGCTAAATCATTCGGGTGGCGCCATCTCTTAACACTCGTCGAAAGTAATTGCAACAATTTCCATCAACAAGCAACTGGCTGCTGTTTATTTTCAGGTAAGGCCTGCAGATTTCACGTGGTACTGAAGTCATTTACAGAGGCCTCTCTACCAATAAAACATTCAGTAGCTGATGCCAACGTGTTATTTATTAATAGGCGGGTCACCGACATACCCTCAACATTCCTTTTGTATTTACAATATTTACAAAGTTCAATATATACATAATTGGAATAGTGTGGCAGAGCGGTGGGTCAGGGCGGGTTGAGCGCGCGCTTAGCCAGCAGCGCCAGCAGCGGCAGCGCGAGAAGCGCGCCCCCCCGCCCCCGCGCCCGCCCCGCCGCGCCCGCGCCCGCCTCGTCGCGCTGCATGGCCTCCGCGTGGTCCTCTGCCGTCACAATACACACAATGTAACAGTCAGACGAACTAAAATGTACCGTACTCTGTAACTAACGGAGGATTGCGGAATTGTAACTGTTGTAAGTATTTGATTTATTTTACCATCATCGTATAGAGTGAGGTGCAGCGTGGCGGCCTTGTCCCCGCCGTGCAGGTGTACTCTCCGGCGTCTGCGGCGCCGAGCTCGGCGAGCGTGAGCCGCGACTGCACGCGCGCCTCCCAGCGCTGCGTGTCCAGCGCCACGCCGCCGCGCGGGCTCTGCGGGACAAGCGGAGGTCAGTGCGGGTTCCCGATCCCGAGGGTCGCGGGCAGCTTGGCGTCGCGGCGCTACCTGCAGGCTGACGGGCTGGTCCGCGCGCTGCCAGCGCAGGTCGAGCGGCGGCAGCGGCAGCGCGCGCGGCGGCGGCGAGTAGCGCGCCTCGCACGCCAGCGTGGCCGCGCCGCCCGCGCGCGCCATCACCACGCTGTCTCCCAGCACCGACACCACCACTTCAGGCACCGGCTCGTCTGTAATGTCCAGCTGTTTCATTAAATGATCAAATTACTAGCTACTAATCGAAAAGTATTATACGGAAACATAAAATCGGCATCAAAACTATCCTATATGTTAATTTTGGATAGAAGCTATCCTTGTACCAAGTTTCGTCTAAATCCGTTCCGCGCTGTTTACGGGAAAGAGGAACAAATATCCAGACAGCCATTCTTACAAACTTTTGCGTTTATAATAGCAGTTCCAACAGCCTCCTGAAGACTGTGGCCAGCAGACTGGACGTGGACGGTGCTATTATGCAGCACTCTCTTGCTTTTCACGCTGGCTCAAAGTGAGCACTGCACTGAGGGCCTCAATGTCACTCCCTATATGCACTCTATAATGTGTTGTATTTTTTTTTCAAGTATTGTAGAGTTGAGTATACAGAAATGAAACAAGTAAAATTGGTTAAAACAAGGCTGACTTTGTTTATTAAAGTTGTTTGGGAGGTAGAGCAGTACACTGCACAGTAACTGACCTAGCACGGTGAGGTTGAAGAAGAGGCTCATCTTGGGCTCGGTGTTGACCTGGCATTCGTAGCGGCCGGCGTCGGAGAGGCGCAGGCGCTCGATGTGCAGCGTGTGGCGGCTGCCGGGCGCGGGCGGCGGCGCGGGGCCCGACGTGGCTGACACGCGCGCATCCGCCGTGAACACCGCGCCCGCGTGCGCCAGGATCTGCAGGTCCCGCGACCGCACCCACGACACCTGCCACCAACAACATCATCGCTTGGCAACTACTCTCCCGCAATCTTACTATATTATATTTACCTACCTAGTGGTTTTTGTAAATTCCGGAAATTATATATCTTCTTTGAAGATTTGGAAGTAAACCAAGTATGATACGTAGCAACGATAGTGCTTTGGTTAA
Source organism: Trichoplusia ni (assembly GCF_003590095.1). NCBI lineage: Eukaryota > Metazoa > Arthropoda > Insecta > Lepidoptera > Noctuidae > Trichoplusia > Trichoplusia ni. Next base: position 8,380,284 of record NC_039496.1, read on the forward strand.
TCTAAAACGATAGCAATGAAGTCCAGATTCAGGGTCGATGAGTAAATACAAAAATGCGATTACGTCAAGTTTGCGAAAATTTCGCGTTAGTTGTACGAATGTTGGCAGCGAATGCTTCCGGGAAGTTGGGCAGTGGGCGTCGCAGCGCGTGCCGCTACACGCGGCGCGGACGAGGCGCGGGCGGGGCGCGGGCGCGGTGAGTCGTTGACCGGCATTTTTCACATCGCTCACGATCAGTGTCAGAAGGACATTTTTAGCCGCGCTGTGACGTAGCGCGCGTGCCGCTGCCGTGTGCCGCCCACCGCGCGCTCTACACTAAGCTTTTTATGCGTTTCACATTTCACATTCGTCGTCGATTCATTCCAACGATATTTCTAGATCTTGAGGGAATTGTTTACGATACTCGTTTATGACTTCTGACTTTATATCACTGCAGAGTAGAGTGAGTAATCATCAGATGTCACACGAGTGTGCGGGGGAACCGGGAAGGGTGATCGTGTACAGCTGTTACTGTTTTCATGGCGCCATGTGTAGCCGCATGCCGGCGCCGCGCCACGCTCTACTTCCATAAGTCCCACCTAAAGCAGATGTTTCGGACCGTCGATCAATTAACATGTACTTAAATTAAAAAAAAAACCGTTTATTTCGTAAACTGATATAATATATTATGTGCCCGCGGTCGGTGTATGAAGGATTGCAACGCATTGCCATACACCGACACAAAAACGCGGATGACGTACAGCACGGCGGTTCAGGTTTAGTCAGTAAAAGTCTGACACTACCCATTTCCTCTCCCGAGGGAGTGGGTGTCCATGAGGATTCCCCCGCTTAAACAAAAAAAAAGGGTGTCTTCTGACCAGTGATAAATGTTCAACGCTAAAGAGTATGAGGATGCGGTAAGTGTTGGTTACGCACGGACTTGTCCTGCAGACGCAGCACGCGGCAGTCAAGCGTGGCGGCGTGGCCGGCGGGCGCCAGCACGGCGGTGCGCTGGGCGCGCGCGAAGCCCGGCCCGCGCTCCGCCGACACCGACACCACCTCGCCGCCCGCGCGACCTGCGACAAGCACGCACACTCACTGACCTGACCTCTCTGTACCTCACTGACATGGAAAAGTACATCAACAATAACAATTACAAACATACTTCAAAAGCTAACGTTCCTCCCGCCGTTTTTATAGTTGTAAATAGCATTATCATCGGGTTTGAAGCTACCCTGAAAATTTCTGATCGCTAGCTTAGCGGAAAGTGTTTCAACACCAGTTACAAAAATTCACCCGGAACGACAAACAAACAAGAAAGTCAGCGTGAGCCTAAACTTACATAATTGTTCAGTTACTTTTTTCCTGGGAATATTCAAGAAATATTGACCCAAATATATTTTTGAACGCCTATTTAAAAAAAACTAATAGTTTTCCTTCAAACTTACAAAATACGTCACCATTGCAACATTGTTGGAAATGAAAAGTTACGTCACAATGACACGACATTGTGACACACATTTGTCGGAGCTGATTTCATGACAAAAATAGTTGTAGTTATAATAATAGGATGACTGAAAGAGGTTTTGTGCGTGCATTTATGACGGCAGCATATTTTGTATCAAATTTTCATCCGCTGAGGTCAAAGTACTGAAAGTCGTGTGGTATATATTGTATATAATAAATGAATATCATGATGTATTTAAGCCCGTAAGGAAGATTTTTTATACAAAAATGTAGGTACACAGCAGATTTTAGTATTCTATACAGATTCCAAACTATACCATTATAGTCCTTCAAATTGCTCTACAACTCTAGGTAGTTTACATTTACATAATTATATTAACCTGTACCTATATTTTTTTTTAAGATTATCCTTAAAAGAATCTTCATAACAATATAAACGTAATATTGGCGACCCTCAACCCTGCATATCCTCAAATAATTTTAAAGCATTGTTTTCGCACTATTGCAACGCTCTTAGTGGAATAACTTACTTAAGACATGTTTCCGCACTGCAGTGCCACACAATGCTTATAAGAATGTATTTTAGTTTCTTGCATGGTCTCACCTTGAAGCAACTAAAACTGAAATAATTTAAGAAATGACGACGTGTTATGTGACGTAAGCTAAACGCGCGCAAAATAGCAGCTGTTGAGTTTCTCAAATTTATTTAACGTTTTGTTTCTCAAATTTGTTTAAAAATATTTTGATTATTTAAAATACTATTCATATATATTTCATATAAAAACAACACTTTTCTTTGTATTAAAACAGCTTTGGAACAGTCCAGAGCATGTCAATTAAAAGGATTCGACCAAGTCGGACTTTGCTGTGCTTATGTAAGCACGTAAGTATGTGGTTACATAAGCCGCCCTTGACTTGGTATTGTACTATAATTACAATCACAGGATCCTACAATTAGCGAGAAGCGGCCGAGAGCAGCTTCAGCAATAATGAGTGCCGGTGGCGCGGTGGCGGCATGAATGGCGAGTGACGTCACCGGGGCGGGCGCGCCCGAGAGCTGCCCCGGCCTCTGATTCACTGCACTTATTTACGCTAACAATGTAAACTATGCAATTCTTGGAATATCTCTCGATACGCAGGAACGTCAGCGTCCCGTGCCTCCCAACGCACGCATCAACTGCGCTCTTCACATTGGATTAATTACATCTAGAAAGCAAGCTGAGCTGTTGACCTCTTCAATTTTTTTTATTTTGAGCATATATGTATTTCACATATTTACCCACTTAATTGTATAAATTGGAGTAATGTATAAATTTATTCGGTTTTTAGTTGCTGGTCTGATGGTTTAGTGGTTATACCGGACGCGGTCTGCGTTCGATTCCCACCTGGACAAATATTTATGTTTGTGTGATGAGCACGATCATTTGTTTTGTGTCTGGGTGTAATTTATCTATATTTATTAATATTTATGTATTTTTTTATTTAAGAACATTGTCGCTTAGCGACAACACCGCACAAATAATTTTATTACATAGAGATATAAGCTTGACCACAACCGCTGTACCGCTCCCTAGGAAAGCGCGGCGAGGCGGGGGAGGGGTAAGAAAGAGTATGAGTTCACACGAGATTGTAAGTGTCGGACGAATCTCATGATATCATTTGACAGTTTAAACGTGGAACTGCAGTTGTATATATTCTAAAATTATTTTAATTCTCTATTTAAACGTTTTTTACTTTATACGCCAATAATTAAAATGGATATTTTTGTTAAATAAGTACACCTGAATGATTCATTTAATTAATTTCGTTCTTAGTATTTGCGAAACCTGTGATCGAAAGACAAATAACCGTGATATTATAAGAACATAATATTGAAATTAAATAAAATTGATCCTCCATGCAATGGTGTTGGCGGTGTTTTATAAAAGTGGTTAATGAAAGCAAAAATGTCAATTCAATATATTTTTAAAAAAGCAGTAAAGATTATTCTGACATAGATTCTGTTTCATCTTCCTTTTCGCCGTCGTTACTGGAGTCGGAGTCGTTTTGTAAATTTATTATAAAAGGTTCGATAATGTCATCGAACTTACTATCATTATCCCAGTAACTGTTTTAAATTTTTTGGACGTGGTCTTCACATCTCTGCCGTTTTTCTGATGTGAACTCCGAAAACAATTTGGTCAATATGCTTATCTATATATATATATATCTATATCAATATGGTTATGGGCTACGTTGTTTTTAATATCAGCCCAAATGAACTCTATGGGATTTAAATCGGGATGGTACGGCGGTAAACGGAGAACAGTATGGCCATAGGCTTGCAGTAGTTCGTCAATCCTGTACAGGGGTTCTTTTTGTGTATTGTTGATAAGAAGTTGCAGTTCAGCTTTTCGCATGGTTTGTGAAAATTCAACATTGTGGCGCTGCAACCAGTCCTGCATTTCAGTTTTGAGGCTTGCTATGGTTGGCTTCTTCTCAACCTGAACGCTGTGGTAAGACGCGTTGTCCATTACTATTGCAGAATTCGGTAGTAACTTATCTTTTAATTTTTCATCCACCCACTTGTTAAATGTAGGCCCGTTCATGTCTCCACGGTCTTAGCTTCTGATTTGAATATCGTCAATCCACCATCAACCAAGCCATTTCGGCACCCAGCGTGAAGAATCACCAAACGTCGTCCTTTCTCAATATCAGCGTGAATTCCGGGTTCAGACGATGACTACCAACATTTACTCGCGTTATGGCTAGCGTTAATATAAGTTTCATCGAGGAAATATATGTTGCGGTATTGCATTCTATAACTTCGGATTTGTGTCAGGTATTTTTTCCTCCACATTGTAATATTAGGCTGCTCTATAAGGAGATGTCTCTTTGATTTGCATTTTTTGAAACTGTAACCCATTGAGTGTAAAACCTTTCTAAGATATTCTCGTCCACAATCCAATATTCCATCTTGTCTCAAACTTGATAGTAACTTACTTATACATAGTGGTTTCTTAGGTTTACGCGAATGTTAGACATTGCTATGTAGCTGACGTCAAACACCGCCGCTCAACGAAGTCTGCAGTCGCCGATAATGCTGAAGGTTCCAGCCATTATATTAGATTTGACCAACCACAGATCCTCGCTAAAGAATCCAAATTCCTACCTAGGATGTTTCGCGAGGCTATTGAGATTAAAAAACACCCTAATTTCAATAGAGAAGATGGCTAGAAGATATCACCTACTTAGGATCCAATAATAAATAAACTCAAGGCTTTGGAAGCTGCGCTGGCTGGAGCGCTGCTCTTGGGTTTGCCCAAGAGCAGCGCTGCAAGACATCAAGACACAGTGAGCTCATACTGCGTAGGTCGGACCACAAATAATTAATTAAAATATGAAGGTAGAACGAGCAACATCTTCTGTCAAGACGAAAGCCATCTCAGTCTGCCCGTGACCATGATACCTGCAAAGGTTTCGAAACGTCGGGAACTAAAATATAAAATTAAACCGCGATAAAATCCGTAAAAGTAGTTTCATTTCAACTTACGGATACTTGGAATTTGTTTTTTGAAATCGTAAAACAATCGTGAATTTTTCTTCTGATAATTCCTAAATCAAAATCATCATATTTAAATAACATATTTTTTCTTTATAGCCTTTGGTTTTTTTGGAGAATTAAATTTTAATCGCATCACTTTTAAATTTAAAACTTTCTTTGTCTGCTTTTCTTTTCTTAAAATACTCGGCCACCTTAAAAATTATGTTCTTCACATCACGAGATAGCGCTCGACCCATCTTGGAATATTTACCTCATGTGCATCTGACACACACAGTCCGAAACAAATGACACTAGCTGCCGACGTAAGCGTTGGCGACCGACTGACACATCGTGTCGGCCGGTTCCCTCCCCCGCCTCGCCGCGCACATACCTAAAGCGCGGTATAGCGGTAACTTTCAAGCTTATAATTAAAACTACGACACAAAAATAAAAAAACAATTAACTGCGACCTAACACCATGTCCAATATCTAATATAGAGTTTTTACCTCTTCGGATAATGGAAAAGCCAAAATACAATTAACAAAACCCACACTGCAACCAAATTATTTCGCCAATAGGCTTCAACCCGGACCCATTCCACCAAGATATGTTCCACTGTGCCACAGTCAGGACAGTTGGGCGACGGGACCTTTTTCATGAGATGTGCAAACTTCCTCGATGGAACATGTCCAGAACGAAGCCTAAGGGCAATCGTCACCATTCTCCTGGTAACTAAACGCCCTTATATTTAGAAAGGCCCTCGAAATATTCCTGCCATAAATGTAAACATACTAATCTAAGGGTCGAAAAAAAATCAGCTTGTCTTGAAACATTTGAACTGATTTTGAATTTAGCACCAATTCCGACCATTGAATCCAAAAAAGCAGCGCCTCCTATGGATTGCTCCTTAGAGCCATATGTAAAATATTTGTAAAAATCAGAATAATTATTATTTATTAAAGACTGATGATATTGATTATAATTACGCTTAGAACGATCTATGGCAGGATGTATGTATTTAAAAATATATAAGTATGTTTAATGGCTGTCTAGTACTCAAAATACAACTTTGGCTTCGTTTGAGACTAAACGGTTGTGTGTAGTGGAATATTCAAATAAAATAAAAAAGTTAGTCGACAAAATCGCAGAGACTAATGACTGGTTGCATAATGCGGGTTACACCGTAGAGCTCAGTTACTTTTACAAGATATTTAAACTACCACGATATTTAAAAATCCCCATCCTAATCTAAAACCAGAAACTGAAGAATTTTAAACGTATAGGTATAGGTTGCATCTATTCTTTTGACACGATAACATAATAGTAAATCGAAGATTGAAAAAAAATACAGAAATTACATTCATACAAACAAAACTCGCAAAGATATTGTTATGTGTAATGTGATGTTAGCAGAAGCTGCAGCCCACCAGCCCGGGACCGCCGCCGCGCCGCGCGCCGTGTTCCATGTGAGAAGGGAGAGCCGCTTCCCGCAGCGCTGCGGGCGCGCGTGACTCAGGCGGATGCATAGCGCGCACCCACCCACTATTAGCGCAGCCGTTAACTACCGACTCCGCGGACACTAATGGCGCGTGCGGAATCTTACTTCAAAGTATTCCCAATGATTAGTTCCGCTGGGAGCGCAACACCACGGCCAGCAGCGTCACGGAGCGATGTGCTCGTCATCGGTAACGCCATTCAGCGATACAATACAGCTTTACTGTGGACTGTGTTGCTTTATTCTCAATCAGATTGACTTTACTATCCTCGCAGTAAAAGATTTAGTTCCGGTTAGTTTTCCCTAAGATAAATTAGAATTTCTACAAAAAGAAAAAAAGCTTTTATATTTCGTATCTACATTTGATTGAACTCTGTACGATGCATGTGAAGATGCCACTTTGCAGGAATCTGGCAATTTACTGTGCGTCAGATCGACATATCTATGGTCATAGATCGAACCAGGGCCAGAGGTCGACGCTTTGTCCTCGAGTCCTTATGTCCAGAGGGTAGACCTTTTCCATATGCTCCACCGGGCGATCTTCACAATGGTGACACCCGGGCGTTTCCTTCCGCCCGATCTTCTGCGAGCACCTCCGATACAGACGTGTCCCGAGAGGACCGGCGTCAGGGGGAATGTGAAGAAGCCATGGCGCCTCGTTAGCCACTCCTCAAAGATGGTTGAAGAGACCTATGATCTTTTCTTTCTTACTATATTGTTTTTCCTAATAAGTGGCGCCAAAATAGAAGCAATTAACCGCATTGTGACATTGCCGGTTTAGTTTCTAGAGCGAGCCGCCTATAATAAGAGCAGAGTAGTGACGCTGAGGCGCTTCTCGCTACCCGCGAGTAGCGGACAGCAGTCACTTCGGCGACCACGCGACGCATGAGTGTACATTACTTTATAATGTTCTGCATGTTGGAAAAACACGATCACCTGCTGTTTAAAGTATGGACCATGAAGGCAACCTGTACCTACCGAATAATGTTGAAAGACTGTTGTTGTCAATATGAGGCAAATTAAAGTTTACAAAGACCTATTATAGGGGAACTACAAGAGGTCGCTTTTAAGTTCATCCTGTGAAGAGCAAGCACCTGGCATACACGTGCATTAATGATATTTTATTACAATAGCACGCTCCAGGGAGGCGGTCGGGGGTTGTGAGTACGGGCTGCAGTCGCGGCTGGGGACCACACAGCGAAACCCGCATGCTCACAGACCACCAGGCACAGCACACGCCTATACTATAGAAACGACAAAAATACTCCCAGCTCGGTAGAGTAGAGGACGGTCGCTACGCCTCGACCTAAATCCGATTGGCACACAAATGAGAACAATAATTGTTTCTTTGGGCAATGTACGACGACACGGTTAAGATGAAAGGGGCGCTGGTTAAAATGTTTACACACCGCAGCGGCGCGCGGCAGCTCGCGCGCGCGCTTTATGCGGACAACGACATACAAACATTGTGACTGCTAGCCACCGCGCGAGCTCGGTGTTTGGTACGATTAAATAGCTCTCTTTGCATAGTCCAGCCGGTACCCACGAAACTATTGATTGGTTTAGCATAATTGCTGTTCAGTCCCCATATGACTCAGCGGAGTTGTCCACCTCTCGGCCGCCACGTGCGCGCCACATGCGACTGACTCAAGTTATGTAGAATTCTGTTTTGTACAGATGCGTGCCGTTCATATTTCCGCGAGTGCTTTGCGCGTCCGACGTCCCACTAAAATATCCTGCGTGTGTCATGGGATCTCGGTATTATGAAGAGTCTCCTTGTTAATAAAATAATTCATGATGTCTCCACGCATGGTAAACATCTTATGGAATGGTCACCAGAGTTTAAATTACTATATATCATCGCAATGAATGTTTACTAAACTAGTTCATTTTTTTAAATTCTTATCTATCAGTTTGTTGCCTCAACAACAAATAGCCTAAACTATGGATGTTTGCCAATTCATAATGTTGTTAAGGTTGCGTTATTTTTGTATCGGGATCATCGAACCAGCGCGCGGCTCCAGCACGCAGCGACCACATCTACAGCGCTCCACCACATGACATGCCGCACACTTTACTATTTAACATACCTACATTTGAATAAATTCGCGAGCATTGCTTTCGTTTTGTATGTAGGCAAAATACAGACGCCTTGAGAATCTGCTAATTTTTGAAGTCTGATGTTAATTACGAACGTTTGATGGAATGAACGAACAAGAAATAGAATAGGCGACTTCTTTCTTATCTTGGAGCCAGTACCTGCGAGCGCGGGCAGCGCGGCCAGCAGCAGCAGCGTAGCGGCGCTCATGGCGCGCGCACCGCATCAGACACTGCACCTGCAACCAACACAACAGCTGTTACACGACACTTCAACTTACCCCCACTTTGACATAAAACACACTTGCTCGGACGTCAGGAATTCACAATACGACTTCTATACTGTCGTATAAATACATCCATTCCGTACTCATAAATGATAACCTCAATGCTTATACAGATCCTCACAACTGTCACAAGAACAACTTTATCTACAGACTATGATTACTTTTATAATTTTCTAACGTTACATACTATGTCTGAATAATATTTTGAATGTTCTATTTAAACAACAAAAGTACTAGGCACTTCATAAAGATATGTATACCTCATAAAATCAGTTTTTTTACGATCTCTGTTGCTCAATTTCAAGCAGTGCCTGGGCGTAGTAAGCATGGCAGAAACAAAACAATTGGCCATGACAAAATGCACTTTATGGCGGACGTGGACGAGAGAAAGAAGAGCACTTTTGGAAGAGTGCACGCGGAATGTTTCTACAGTCATGAGTACACGGTACAGCTGCGCCCCGCACAGTTGCTCATACACCAAATCCATGTCCACCTATAGATTGATCACGAGGGACGCTTCTCGTGAACAATCTATAGGTGGAGATTGACCAAGACTAACGAATAACTTTGTTGAAATCACAAGTTATTCAACCATCTTCCATATATCCACTGAACATTAGGTCTAGCAATGCCGAATATCAATCGAGACCAAATCTTTGTCATTAAAATGAACAGAGCAGCTCGCGCTGTCATGGTAATATTTTCCTATAGGATAAGGATAGGAGGATAAAATAGCCATTTTAGACGTGAACCTCCTACAAGTACATGTAAGTACTTTCACTCACAATGTTATGATAAATGAAAAAAAATGTAAATAGCTCAGAACACACGGCGTATTAAGAACTAGCAAGGGATGTGCGTACGCGCCTTTATTATGTTCGTATTTCGAGTCGCCTATGTGTGGGTAAGACGCGTGCCGGCTATTTCAGCGTCGCTATCGCAGGACCTGCAAATAGCGCGCCCAGAATACTTTGCAAAGGTTAGCTAAATTCGCTCTTACCCCCCCCCCTCCACCTTGTCCCCTATCTAACTCGTCGTCCCCGCACCGGGTGCTTCGAGTGCCAAGTTTCGGCACTCGACGGGCTTCTTCCGCTTCCATCGAACTCTACGCTTCTGTTTACTATAGTTTTTATTACAAATAACTGGATATCGCTACAAAAATTAATTTCAGAAAGTGAGGTTTTCTGATTTTATAAAAAGTCTAGCATCATATTTTGACAGGCACATAAATAACACTCATCATAAATAAAAAAAATGTAAGACCACTTTCTTTCAGTACCTTACTTATCTATATATTATTATCCTATCGAAAATGCAATGCTGCCTATATTAAGCACCGTCTAATAATACTCTTGCAAGTGTACGTGCTCGGGAACACATGTGCTTCGCGACATGAATATTTTACAAATTCTTAACCACCAATGACATTTATTATAATACATAATACTAGTCCCATATCCCATATATATATATTGTGATTCTCCTGTGTAAGCCACTACTAAATTAGTAGCTCTGCTTAACATAACTGTGCCTACAATATGCCGCAGGAGGAGCACATGCACATGTGACGTGTTCGTGCTGCCTGGGGGGAGGGGGGGGGGCAGGTCAGAGCAGCTTCACCTCTGGTCTCAGTGGATCGTAAGCTCCCGAACTTGTTATCTAAACTAGTGCCAGAAATGGAACCGGAAAATAATAAGTGACACAAACAAAACGTCACACCCCCCAAATAGCTTTGTCAGCCTATCTACTTCAGCGCCTGCCAACTCTTATGATAAAGAAAATCCCTTATTAGCCGTACAAAGAAGAGCTAGAGCTTACAAATTATTTATCCCATCTGGAGAAGAAACCTGTTGGGTAATAGGCTAGGTGACTATTGTTGGGTAATAAAGGAATAAGTACTCCGACCTAAAAACACACTTAATCATTTCCGTCACTGCCAAATGGGTTTTTTCTCTATTTACAAAATTCAATACAAATATGGTATAATTATGTTGTTCCACAATAACTCACAACGCCATCTGGTGATACAGTGAGCACTGCTTGATTACACAAGCTTGAAGTGCAAAGACAACTGATTTTGTATGTCTAAACAAATCCATATTAAAGTTAGTATTACACCGGGATACAGAACAAATGATCATACTTGTCATGGGTGAGAATAAAACGCAGCACTTCGAGGATTAAAGTAAGGGCAAAAGGCAAAGGTAAGATAGGGGTAAAAAATAAAATACTATGATGTTTGTCAGCTAGCTATCGGTAGCGACTGATGAGCACTAAAGAAAAATGCTGCGCTTGTTACATAGCCTGTGGCTACTTCTGAACATTGTCACAGTCTCCTGTAAGAACCTTGTCGTCAAATCTTTTACATGATTACAGCTAGTGGCGATTTAAACATGTATCGGAGTTTCAATTGGTATAAAATCTATTCTTTATTCTTAAACCTGGCCCTTTACCCAAATGTTCAAAACTCTTAGCTTTATATCGATCGTTTTGTCTGTACCTAAGAATTGTGCCTTTGAAGTGTAAAGTAGCCAAAAACACTCTAATAAAAGTATTAGAGAGGAAAATAAATTACAAGAATTTCGATGGCTTTATTTTTTATCACTTCGAAAGAGCTGAGCAGAAAGGTTTCTGACCGAGGACGATGGCACTAAATTTTATTGATACCTATGTAGCGTTCCATCAAGTTCAGTAGATGCAAAAGACACAGAGTGTTCTACATCTCTTGTATCGATACTAAGGAATTCAACTCTAGGTTCCACCAAAAATACCTCGACACTAAATAGGTATGTACCTAATTCAGAGTACAAACACGGTTACGTTGAAGCCAGCCACCAAATAGCATTCGTAGCTGTTCGCACTAGAACTCGTTCACAGTATCAATCTTTGTCTCATTAAAATATTAAGCGATACACTTCGAAACCGAGTATCGATCATCACATCACTCCCGTGAATATAATAATATAACAATAACGCGCGCCGGCGCATGCTTCCCGAGCGACACTATGCGCGATCCGCGACTGAGGCGCGTGCCGCGCACGCTCCCGCGCTGGCGGCGCCGCTCCGGCCCGCGCCCCTCCTGCCATCCCAGTTTCCCAACGTTCATCGGGAGTTGTTTCACTTCCATCTGCCAACAGTTTTTACTTATATGCAGAGTTTGTGAGTAAGGGCTTGAAGAATCGGGAACTTGGCCCTACATTTCTGAGATCTGGTTGAATTTTTTATAGTGCGGGTGTTGAATGCTTTATACATATATTCTTGACGTAAGGGGTCTGGGTAGACACATTCGATTTCAATTTTTACATATTTAATTAACATGACAAAGATATAACGCCTGATTTTATGAACCCGCTGTTTACTGTTTAACGCAGCTGCTTGCTGTTGCGTTCGCAAAGGTTACTGAACGTCCGTCTGTACTGTGATAGCTTTTCTAATGAAATTAATATAAAAGATGCAGGTTGGTATTACCGCTCCCGCTGTATCTGCTAAAATACCTTTATTTTATCACCTAGCTGTTGTGCGCAACTTCGACTATGAGGCTATAATCCACACATGTAGATAAACTTGGAGTATTTTATATGAACGGTGTAAAATTATGTTACATTAATTATATTTTTCTACGTAACGTTTGTTTATTTTGTATACGTAAATCTATTCTTGCTGCACAACAAAAAAAATATTTTCTTCCGGAGTTACGTATTTAATAGTAACATATTATCTGGATTCAAATTGTTGTACCGCTTAACGTATTTATTTTGATACGCATTATAACTAATAAAAACTAAAAAATACATTTTTTGTTTTTATTTAAATTTAATTTTGATCAAAAATAACAGCAAACCCATTGTTTAAACCGTAATGTTGATGCGGGCATTTTTCTTGAGCAGTAAACAAAAATCCGTTGTATGATTTTCATTCAAAATTTCTTACTCTATTGATGATAGAATTATGATTCTTTAGTCTACCTCAATAAATGGGTTATCTGACGTTGAAAGACTTCTTGAAACCGGATCAGTAGTTCCTGAGGATAGTGCGTACAAAAAAAATGTTACAGCGTTATGATATTAGTAATAGATTAAGTAAGTAAAGATATACAGACGGGTGAAGGAACATAGTTCTTAATCGTACTCAAAGTATACCCACTACCCAGGTATTTATTAATCGTGGTGAGTAGCGCGCCATCTGTTGACAAGATACTGGAACCAAGTGGCAATTTAGTATGAATGCTGCTACAATTCTCTTTTTATATATAAAATAAGTGATAGATAAAATATGTAGATATATGTCTTCAATCATCAGTCAAATGTTCTGACAATGGAAAGCTATCAATGTGTGGATAGCTTAAAAACTTATGAGATACGTATAATTTATAGTCTATGGAAGTGAAGGTTTATGGTGGGCAAAATTTCTATCTAACTGTCAAATATTAAGCGTTGTTGGAAACGAAAATGCGTGTTGTGCGGACAATCATCGCGTGGTTCTTTAAATTCACTTGAAAAAGACATTAAGCATATTAATCTGTAATTAATTTCTTTTTGCTTATAAGTTAGAGTTTACAGTGGCTGACATTACGCATAGTGCTTTTATCAAAAATATGGAATTGGTGAGAACATTGTTAATTTCATCGTATCTTCTACAGTGTAGATTATAACCAGTTATTTCTTCTTAAATATATTCTGCTTACGATACTATATCCACGCGTCATTTAATTTTATTTGATAAGCAGCAATCTTTACATGTAAATGTTGACATTAGCTCGTAGGTAAGTGACCTGTCATGGCACCACACTATAAAAATGAATACTACCTATTATCTGTTGCCTCGCTTTAGAATTAATAATGATTTGTCCTCCCAGTTTCACATACATTGAATGTCAAATGCAGTATGTAGTGAGACCCCTTAACAACACCAAATGTTGAGGATATATTGTGACTACTGGCAAAACTGTACAATTATCATCAGATTATTCTGCTGTGCATTTTCCTATTGTATCTAATAAGCAAATATCACAAATTAGACATGGATTATGCACTTACTAATAACTCAAAAATATGATTGATCTATGGACCATGATGTAGTATGAACTACATATATTAATGAAAATTTATGATGGGCTACTAATTACAATAGCTTTCAGTAAATTTTTAGTGGATCTACCTATAAATACCCATTGTATATGGGTAGGTCCACTGAAAATATTTATGTATTCTGTTAGTATATTGGTGGGTGTGCTGTTCCTAAAAATTCTATTTGATGAGTATGTAGTGCCTAAATTACTGACTATTGGTATATAACTATTTATCCAAGTTAGTTAATTAGTCTATCTAAATACTCAAATTTAGAACAAGACCTCTCGCTTATTTTTAAATTTATTTTTGTTGCCTGTTTAACTATTATCATAAATGATGCACAAGACTATGTCATTCAAAATACTTTTAATGCTAAACATATTTATTTTGGACTATGCTGGAGATGGCTTTGAGTTTAACCAGTTGCAGCTGGTACTTAACCAGTGTTTTACAAGAAGCGATTGCCTATTTGAACTCCCAGCCCAGTTACCCACTATCTGTAACAACTGTCAAAGGTATAAGGAGGAACTTGTTATGATAAAGATGTTCACCAATTTACGGACCAACCGCATCAAGCTCGGCTCAACCAGTGATTGATCCTCTGATGCAGTTATAGCTTCGCCACAAGATAAACACCATGCCATTTTAATATACCTTTTTAATGCTAGTTACGCACATGCAGATATTACATGATTTAATATTCTATTTATTTACTTTGTTCTATGTATATGTAATTTTAACATTATATTTATTTTATTTTAATCTATATATATATACTACCGATTTGACGTCATCACGTTAGGACGTCGGCTATCGCTGAAAATCAGCGCTGTGACTCTGTCTCTCTCAGGGTTGCAGCATTAAGCTGAGCGACGGCCGTATTGCGTGTTTGCGACGCATATTCTTACCTTAATGTCTCAATTTTGTACAATTCGTCCTTATGTTTTTCTGGGTCACAAGCACGTAATAAAAGTTATTTTCTTTCTTTTCTTTCTTTCTTTCTATTCAATATAAAACTTTGAAAAGAGTCCTTGAATTTGCATAAAAACATAATCAGACAACCAAAAACAACATATCGACTGCATAGTTAGTGAAGTGGTTGAGGTCTCCACTCCAAACCCACTGAGCTTAACATGTAGGGGGTTAAATCCTATACTACTTACTCACCTATAAATGAATTTGCTGGTTAAAGTTAGCGTAAAAAAAAATAGAATAATGTATAATGTAATGTGTGTAGTTGCAGGGCGGAGACCCGAGCGTGCTGCTAGGGCTGCAGCCGCCGCTGCCGCCGGGCGCGGGCTCCATGCCGCCGCCCGCGCCGCCCGGGCTGGGCGTGCTGGCGGCGCCCGCGCTGGCCGCGCACGGGCTGGGCGCGCACGCGCTGGCCCCGCACGCGCTGGGCTCGCACCCCGCGCTGCTGCCCGCCCCGGGTGAGTGTGGACACAGCGCGGCGGCCGCCGTCCCAGAGTGCCGAGTGCTCATGTTGCAGGCCGCGCCGCCGCCGCCGCCGCCCGCTGCGCCGCGCCTGCCGCGCCAGCGCCGAGCCCGCCGACCGCTCGCTCCCTCTTTTTGAAACCATCCTCAGTGATCAGTGTTTCTGCTTTCTGTTTCAGGCTAGATATAAGTTAGGTTTTTGCTATACGCTTAGGCGTGCCGGTGAAGCGTCGGCTGCGGCTGCGGCGCCGGCTGCTCCTCGCCGGTCTCACAATGTACCTACTTCATTATACCGCATTGTACCCCGAGTGTCCGCGGAGCGAGCGTGCGCGCCCTCTGTCACCGTCGGCCCCGGCCGGAGCGCCAGAGCCGTCTGCTAGAGATCAGAGTGATAGTCGATGCGATGCAAGCACTGAGTACTGAGCGACCTGATGCTCCAGGCATCTCCGGACTCGCTCTGAACGAAGCGGGGACAGGCGGCCCAGCACGCGGAATGCTAGCGAAGTGTGAATGCGTGTGTGCTCGAGTCCACTGTTGTTTGACACTTGTGCGCAATCGGCTCTCACTAATCCTGCGTCTATTCCACAGGTGGATGCCACTCGGCGCCCGTCTACGACTTGCAGCAGGTCGGAGATGTGTTCACAGGTGAGCTACAAGCTCCACATGTCGAGCCTGGGCTGCTTGATGTCGGCCTGGGAGTCGACAGCGATCTAGCTTTGCGGTTGTGTACAGGTCCTGGCGCGAAGTGCTCCACGCTCCCAGCCATCTTGGGCGGCTCATTGCCGCGCCTGTCGTCCGAGCAGGCCGAGGCCGTTTCGCGCGCCAAGAAGTACGCCATGGAGCAGAGCATCAAGATGGTGCTTATGAAGCAGACGTTAGCTCACCAACAACAGCAGATGGCCTCGCAGCGCACGCAGGTGCAGCGCCAACAGGCGCTCGCGCTCATGTGCAGGTACCCCACACCCACACACACACTCACTGATAGCGCCGCCCCGCGCCGACTGTGATGTTAGCGATACGCTAGAGGCTCCCGCCACGAGCAGGTCGAGCCTATGATCAATTTAGCTGAAAAGATCTGAGTTTAAATGTTTTCCAACTTTGAAAGATGTAACAAGTGATATGGTTATATAGACACTCTCTTAAACCACCAGGGTATATGTCGGGTCAATATCGTTCGAGTTAAAAGAGGACA